>NW_026855544.1:0-61892 GCF_026571515.1 Ruditapes philippinarum
AAGCATCTTTTCATCCAGTGAAGATTCTGCAAAATTGTTTCTCGAAACCGGATTTTGAAAATTTTCACCATTTTGTATTTCCCGCTCCTGCAGAATTTGAAATCTATTGTGAAGAAAATCATCTTTTGACATCTTTCTGATTACCGATTAACCTTATTTTCACTTCAATAGTTACATATAAGTTAATATATCCAGTCATAGAATTTTAAACACTGATACTTCTCTTACAGAATTATTTATCGTAATTTTTCATTTGACGTTAGAATTTTGCTTGACCACTGTCCGCCATATTTAATTGACAGGCGTACGTCAAGGAGAGAATTTGTCCCCTCTCCTCTACTTTTTTCAATGTTTTTGAATGACCTTAGCGATTATTTTGCAAATAGTAATGACACTATGGGAATCACGGTACAAAATGACCAAAAACGCAGGCGAAATTCGTGATTTTTTTAAAGATATTAATATTACTTTACGCTGATGACACTGTTATTTTTTCTGAATCGGTTGAAGATTTTCAAAAATCATTACATTTGTTTGAAAATTATTGTAAAATATGATAGATAGACAGACAGACAGACAGACAGACAGACAGACAGACAGACAGACAGACAGACAGACAGACAGATAGATAATTTTATTGACGTAAACAATACAGTTTTGTTTGTCATACAATTGCATATACATAAATATCATAATTTTATCATGTGATTTAACAAACAGTGAAAACACAATTTACATTGTCAACATATTGTTTGTGGAGGATGAATAAGATGTTTACATATATATGAATCAATATCATAAACAAAATCAAAGTGAAATAAATTCCTTCCATAAAATTGGCAAAGTTAACATAGCAAAGACTTTCTAAGTATAAAAGCATTGTAAACAAATTTGGAAAGATTTCTAATTATAGCTTGATTATCACTCTTAAAAAGCTCTGTAAATTTAATAACATTTGGTCTTCTATAAAAATATGCTTTGATATATTGTTTTCTAAAATCTTCGTACAACGGACATGATATAACAAAATCGTATTCATCTTCAATATCTCTGTTTTGACAAAAATACAATAACGCTCATTTCGTTCAACTCTGTTTCTAGAATAGCGTCCAGTTTCAATAGCCAGTTTATGTGAAGATAATCTTAATTTTGATAAAGCATTTCGAAACTTGAATGGCAATAAATCTAAATATGGTTCAAATCTAAATTCTGTTTTAAATTGCTTATACATAAATAATGTTTCACATTCTTGCAATCGTTGAAACCAGTTTTGTTTAAAAGTATCAATTAGTCGAGCTTTAAAAAGTAGATGAAATTTACCTAGATCAACACAGGATGGGTTGTTCCAAACATATGAAAAACCATAGCAGTCCAAAATACTTTTAACTTGATATGCCCAGTTATTTTTGATAACATTACATTTACAAAAATTATCATATAATCTGTTTAATAATATATTTGTAGACGATACAATTTTACACCAGAATTTAATAATGCGTACATATCTGTTAATGTAAAGCGGATAGCGCCCTAATTCACCATACACACCCATATTTGTACAACAAGATTTAACATTTAATAACATTTTGCAAAATTTCAGATGGATCCGTTCAATTTCTTTTGACTTACTGAATCCCCAAATTTCGCAACCATAATTAAGACTAGCTGTTACAAAAGCATCAAAAAGTTGGCATATAACACTAGGTTTAAGATTTAATCCCTTTATATTATGCATCAAAATATTAAGGGCCTTAAGGCCCTTGCCAGCCAATGTTTCTTGGTTTAGTATGAATGTACCCGTATAGTTAAAAACAATCCCAAGGTAATTAAAATTATCAACAATTTCTATGTTTTCATTATTATATGTCCAATGCTCATTTTGCTTTATGTGACCTCTTTTCCTAAAAACAATTATTTTTGTTTTGAGGGTATTTACTTCTAGGCCCCATTTGTTACAGTATGTATATAATAAATCTTGACTATTTTGAAGATCGCAAACAGTGTCACTTAAAATAACCATGTCGTCTGCAAAAAGCATTAGAATAAAAGTAATATCATCTAAGGTTAAACCACTGTCATGCCCTCTTTGTAAAAAAAGCTCAAGATCATCAACAAATAATGAGAACAATAAAGGGGACATAACCTCTCCTTGTTTTAAGCCTACAGCACACTCAAAATAGTCCGAATATGAGTTACAACCCTTGATACAAACTTTAACTTGTGAATACATGTCCCTTAATATTCTAAATAATTTTCCATCAATACCTAACTTATGCAATTTTAGCCATAGGCCGTTTAGATACACACTATCAAATGCTCTTTTCATATCAACCATACAACAATACAAACGTTTATTTTCTTTTAAAATCTTATGTACAACAGCGTTTAATACAAAAGCTGCATCTACCGTAGAACGACCCTTGCGAAAACCAAATTGAGCATCGCTTAGTATATCATTTTTCGGACCAATCATTCAGTCGTTTATTTAAAATTCCAGTAAAAATTTTCGATAGACAACTAACAAGTGTGATGCCTCTATAATTCCGTACATCGCATGGGTCGTTCTTTTTAAAAATAGGCACTATAATACCGTTAGACCAATCAGATGGAAAATGTTAGTATCATATTTAAATAGAGCTGCGTTTCCTGAGAGGCTGTGTATGATAACATTGTCGTCTTAACTATGTAACAGGAAAAAAACGGGGACCTTTATAAGAGTGTCAAAAAGGGATATTGAAATTGTTGCCTATATACTCAGTTTGATTGAGCCAATTCATAATCTCGGGGATATACGCCAACGTTTATGAATTATGTATGTGTGCGTTTATGCGTGTGTATACTGGGAGTGTGTCCGTGTGTGCATATGTATATCTATGTATTCTGTGTTTAAAGACATTATAAATCCCAATACTTCACAAGAATAATTTAGTATGGATGCAACATAACTGTCAAAAAGATTAACCCTAATTTTTCCTGGTATTTCTTATGGTCTTGTTACTGAAAGTAAAGAGCTCATGGCTTTAAGTGGTTTTCCTGATTGAAGCTTTATAGCATTTGTAAATGAGCCACCGCTAGATAATACAAGAGTTATGCTGTGAAAAATTAGCTATTTTCTTGTTATATTTTATATTGTGTATTTTAAATAAGTAAGTGAAATATTTGTATTGAATTTTATTTTAAATTTTATTTTGTATTTTTTGATTTTAAAATTGGGCATAAATTTATAAATGATAAAACTAAATTATACCCTTTTTCTTTGTTAAATTTTAAGTACATTTATGTGGTTAATTAGAATGTTTCAAACAGGTGACATGTTGTTACAGAGAAGCCAATGTGCTAAAAACTAAGAACTGCAAAATGCTTGTTATATTAACATTTGTGATAAACTTAATTTTTTTAAAAACATAGACAATTAAATTTACTAATAGTAATTAGAAAATATGTAAGTTTTTTCGCAAGTATTTTTAAAATTAAGGCAGATTTTATAGTTTCGCCTTTCTAAAAATAATGTTTAATTATTGGTCAACTAAGATTAAGCAATGGACAATGAGAGAACCCCTTAAAAGATCCCTTTTTCAGCTGGCAGTATTATTTTGCCTGATTAAACTATATGTGTTTAAAAAATTAAATAAAAGCTGGAAAAGTGAATAAAACTTTCTTATATTTTTATATATAGGTTAGTTATATTTTATTTTATGTACATTTTGTAAATGTTTGATGTTAAATAATTAAAATTTAGTTAAAAACACTAAGCTGTTCTTATTTTTATGAAAAATTAGCTTTTTTTTGATATATTTTATATTGTGTATATTAAATAAGTAAGTGAAATAGTTGTAATGAATTTCATTTTAAATTTTATTTTGTATTTTCTGATTTCAAAATTAGGCATAAATTTATAAATGATAAAACTAAATTATTCCCTTTTTCTTTGTTAAATCTCAAGTACATTTATGTGGTCAATTAGAATGTCTCAAACAGGTGACATGTTGTTACAGAGAAGCCAATGTGCTAAAAACCTTTTACACTAGACAAAGAACTGCAAAATGATTGTTATATTAACATCTGTGATAAATTTAATTCTTTAAAAAACATAGACAATTAAATTCACTAATATTTATTAGAAAATATGTAAGTTATTTCTCAAGTATTTTCAAAATTAAGCCAGATCTTATTGTTCCGCCTCTCTAAAAAATAATGTTTAATTATTGGTCAACTAAGCTAAAGCAATGGACAGTGAGAGAACCCCTTAAAAGATCCCTTTTCCAGCTGGCAGTATCATTCTGCCTGATTAAACTATATGTGTAAAAAAATAAATAAAAGCTGGAAAACTGGATTAAACTTTCTTATATTTTTATATATAGGTAAGTTGTATTTTATTCTATGTACATTTTGTAAATGTTTGATGTCAAACAATTAAAATTTAGTTAAAAACACTAAGCTGTTCTTATTTTAAATACTTGAAAATATTATGTAAAAACTTCAGGTAACAAAATGTTACTTAATATTTAAATATTATCTATTTTGCCTTATTAGCAATTCAAGTAAATAAATGTAAAACTTACTTTCATTAATATGTTAGCATTCAATATTATGTTTCTATTAAATCATTCTGCCTAATTAAACTATATGTGTTAAAAAATTAAATAAAAGCTGAAAAAGTAAATTAAACTTTCTTATATTTTGTAAAAAATTCTGCACAATAATCGAAAGCAGAACACAAGTCCAAGATAGTTAAAAGAATTAACAATTTTAATAGTTTCTCCATCATACTTAAAACACAATAATTAGTGTTTCTTTTTTACCACTTATCTTGAAAATCATATTTTTTGTTTTAGAAATATTAACTTTTAGTTTCCATTTATCACAATATGTCTTAAAATTATCCAGAGATTTGTGTAAGCTCTCTCCAGTTTCTGAAGAAAATCACTGCATCATCTGCAAAAAGTAATAAATAAATTGAAAGTTGATCTAGAGAAATACAGGCATTTAGATCTTGTTGTAAAAGTAGTTCTACATCGTTTATAAACAGAGAAAAGAGCAGTGGAGACATTATCTCCCCTTGCAATAATCCTATATCACAATCGTACACATCGGATAACTGATTCAAATAATAAACACACAATTCAACATCATTATAAAGTGACCGTACAACATTAAATAATCTACCACTTATCCCTTTTTAAATAAGTTAAGCAATTCCATTGAATCAAAACACCTTTGAAGATCAATAAAACAATAGTAGAGATTGCAGCATGCAAAAGAAAAATTCAAACAGCAGAATAATAATAATAATAATAATAATAATAATAATAATAATAATAATAACAACAATATTATTATTATAAAATTATTATTATTGTGGTTGTTGTTGTTGTTAAAGCGACATTACGGATATTTTTGAAATCATTGTCAAGTTGAGCTATATATCTACTATACTATTCAAACGATCGAGTATAATGTCACTTCATTTGTTTATCGATAAATAAATAAGCATAATATGTATACAATAAGTGTCACTAAATCACAATATTATAAACCTATTAATAGATCCTTACTCTGGCAATATATTTAATCATTAACATTGACATGTATTCTTTTGTTAACAAAAAGGTGTTGAAGAAATTCTTATTGTTGGCACTTACTTTATAACTTGATTGAGACATGTAAGAAGGAACATGTAGAGCTTATGAATAGAATACTTCCATGTGTCAAAATAGAGTAACAGTTTTTAACAAATTAAAGTAATTAGATATACTAGTATCCGGTAAGCAATTACACATTTCCTTTTATTTCAGTAACTTTGTGCTCTTTAAAAACGTCAATTTCTAAATATTTGATAATAAAACTGTTAATTTTTCAAATGATGGAACAATTAATGACAATAACACATTTGATCTAGAAAATAATGAGCAATCAAACCAAAACGAATCTATCAATTGTACTATAACATATGAAGAGATTGATAAGGCAGTAAAATGTTGAAAAATAATAAAGCATGTGGGTTAGACCAAATAGTTAACGAACAAATAAAATGCTCATATAGTTTAATGAAAGATACGTATTTCAAACTTTTTAATTTAGTATTTGTAAAAGGTGTTATACCTGAAATGTGGACTATTGGGATAATAAATCCAATATATAAAAACAAAGGTGATAAAAATTATAGACCTATAACACTTCTAAGCTGTTTGGGAAAACTTTTTACCAGTATAATAAATAATAGGCTTACTACTTATGCAGATGAAAATAATATAATAAATAATAGTCAAGCAGGTTTAAGGAAGGGGTTTTCAACCACAGACCAAATTTTTGTATGACATCATTTAATGAATTACGTTAATAACAGTAAAAATAAATTATTCTGTGCTTTTATCGATCTCAAACAAGCCTTTGATACAGTCTGGAGAAATAGACTTTGGCAAAAGCTCTTCAATCTTAATATAACAGGAAAATGTTTAAATCTCATTAAAAACATGTACGATAATATTAAATCGTGTGTCAGAGTTAACTTTGAAGTTTTAAATTTGTTCCCTAGTAACATTAGGGAGAGTTTATTTCATTTATTCCATAAGGCTATTCGCCCATGATGGCAATACAAGCATACATATATACATGTACAATACAAAGTGAGCATGATTTGTGTGCATAATACAGCGAACAAAATTAATATTAGATTTACATAGACTTTTCATTGGAGAAGGTCAAGCATGACATAAGAAAGCTTAATATTCTTAATAATTTCATTTCATATCATTTAAAGTATGACTTTAGTATAAATTTGTTAAGACTAGTAATCTGAAAAAACATTATTTTCTCTTTAAATTACAATCAGAATTTGTATATATATATACATTTAGATACATGTAGTAATATATATGTAATCTTTCTCGTAAAAAGAAAGATAACCCTTGCATGAATTTAGTAAAAAAAATACCAATATTTATATATATAGTATAACAAGAACATACAAATTACATCCATTTTAACTACCAGCCTTACCGAAACAAAATGCAAGACGGGAATCGTGGATTAAATTTAAGCATGAAACATGAAAATTGCTTTAAATATCAAATTTCTACATGTCTTTTTTTTTTTTTATCTAGAACGATGTTTTAAATTCACATTTTACAACTATGCATATAAGTAGCTTTACAACAAAAATAATTCATTACTCAACTGAACCGTATAGCATTTCATTTCTCTTTTCAAAAGATTAATATACAAAAATTCCTAGTTTCTTTCTATTTGTATCATTTTCATTGTTTAACAATTCAATAAATTTTACCATATTTGGATGTTTCCAGTATTTCTTATGAATAAATTGTTTCCTTAATTCAGTATACATTGAACATTCTAATATAAAATGATATTCATCCTCTAAAACATTACAAATTAAACATTTTCGTTCATTAACTGGAGTTCTTGTAGGTCTGGACCAACGTCCAGCCTCTATTTGTAGCCTATGAGAGGAAACTCGTAATCTTACCATAGCCTGGCACAATTTGTTTGCATTAAAAATATCTAGATATGATTGAAACTCAAAATTTGCTATTGTTCTATAAAATAAAGCTCTACTAGAGTTATGTAATCTTTCATGCCAGTTTTGAACAAAATTGTCCTTTAAACGTTGTTTTAAAATTGCTAGAAACATATCAATATCTCCTACACTCTGCTGTAACCAGACATCATAAAATCCTAAAGAACATAAAAGCTGTTTTAATTTCGAACACCAGTTTACTATATTTGGGTTATTTTTCAAAATCACTTTTCAACAATTTATAAACTCTACTAACATATTTGTTTTCATTACTACACAATATTTTCATCCAAAATTTTACAATATTGAAAAGATGTCTACAATGAAATGATATTCTACCAAGTTCTCCATAAATAAAATCATTTTGTGTAGTTTTTTTAACTCCCAAAATCTTTTTACAAAATTGTAAGTGTACCCGTTCATTGTTTGGCTAACCGTAAAACCCATTATCTCTCACTACTGTAGTTTAATATAGGTGTAATTAATGTATCAAAAAGATTTAGCTTATGCCTTGGTTTAATATACGTAAATTTATATAAATATTTATTTAGTTTAAAAATAGCTTTTTGTGCTTGTCCAGCTAACATTGTTTGTGCTTTTGTAACTGATCCACCACAAGTAAATACAATACCAATATATAAATGTATTAACAATTTCAATCAAATTACCATCATAATAAAACTGAAGATCACTTGGGAGTCTACCACCTCTTTTAAAAATCATAACTTTCGTTTTAGATACATTGACTTTTAACTTCCATGTATTGCAATAATCATACACGAGACATATATTGTGTTGAAGTTCTTCTGCTGAGTTTGCAAAAATTACGATATCGTCCGCATATAATAACAGGAAAACTTTAAACATATTTACATCTATTCCTTCAACACCACTTTTTAAAAATGTATCTTCTAAGTCGTTTAAGAACATAGAAAAAAGAAATGGTGACAAACATTCACCTTGTCTTACCCCTAGTGTACATGTAAATTCATTACTTAAATTATTCAAATACTTTACTTTTGATTTTACACATTTGTACATAGATTGAATGACATCTAAAATGTTACCTCTTAACCCTAACTGAATAAGCTTGTACCAAAGATTTTCCCTAACAACGTAATCAAATGCTTTACTGTAGTCAACAAATAAATATAAAAGTTGTTTTCCTTGATTTATAAAATGCGACATTAAACCATTTAAAACAAAAACATTATCTATAGTACTCATATTTGATCTAAAACCCGCCTGAGCTTCAATGTAGACATTATATTTTTCAGCCCATTTTTTTTAACCTTGTATTAATTACAATTGAAAATAATTTACCAAGACTACTTAACAATGTGATACCTCTATAATTTTCTACTTCATTAACACTACCTTTCTTATGTAACGGAATGACATATCCTTCTGACCATCTATCAGGAAAATATCCAGTTTCAAAAATTTTATTAAATAAAACACATAATAAAGGAATAAAAAATCTTTTCCTGATATAAAAAATTCATTAAGTAGCAAATCTGGGCCTGCAGATCGATTACGTTTTAATTTATTAATTGCTTGTTTTATCTCATATTCTGTAATTATTACATTTAACTCTTGAAACATGACTTTAAATTCTTCATCTCTATATCTACTATTAAACTCTAATATATCATCATCAGGAACAAAAAATCTATCAGCTGGGTTATTTACAGCTCTAAAATAATGTTCAAAATTCGACAATGGAATTTCTGCCGGTTTAAGCCCTGCAGACTCTTTTAACATATTCCAGTATAAACGAGCATTCTTCAGTTTATTGTTTTCAAAATTTGACGTTTTCTGTTTATCATATTCAAATCTACATGTACGTAATAATTTTTTATATTCTGATCTACATTTAACCATATTAATTCTATTTTCGTCACAAGGGTTATTACGATAACAATTTAAAAGTCGTAAAAATGCATATCTTTTTTCGGCACATTCATTATTATACCAAGGGCAATCAGTCTTAACGCTATGCTCACTATTTAAATTATTAATAACTTTTATATTTTTCTTAAATAGAGGTGATGCAACATCATCTATAATATTTTCAAAAATTATTCAGACAATCATTTATAGTATTGCCTTCATTACATAATAAAATATCATCTTTTAATCCATTAATCTTTTCTTTTACGTCAGTACAATTCAAACGATGAACAAACTCTGAACATAAATCGTTGTTCCACGCATATTTCATTTTAACAGTATCTGATATATTTTCATCAATACACAAAGGAACATTTACATTTTTATCAAACACAATATCAAACTCAATAAGACAGTGATCAGATAAAATATTTGGTTCATGTACATGAAATTTTTTAACATGTTTAAAAGAATTTTGTTTACATAATACATAATCGATAACACTAGCACCACGGTTATTTACAAAAGTATAATTACCAATATTCAAATCGTTTCCTGATCTACCATTTAGTATTCGTAACCCTGTTTGTTTACAAAAATCAATTAAAGCTAATCCATTATTATTAACATGACCGTAATCTTTTGATATCCTGGGTGACTCATTATCAATATTATAATCATCAGGTAAAATATCTATATGTGTCATATTATCAAATGCAACAAAATCTGGTAAATTTGAGGTACGTGCGTTATAATCGCCACAAAGGAAATAATGTGAATGCGTGGAAGAATCATTTTCTATAAAAATACATGAATCAATCAAACGATCGAAAATATTGTCATTCACTAGTGATTGTCTACTACTGTCATCTGGTATGACATAACATAAACCAATGTAGAGATCTTCAATGGTATTCAACGTACATGACTTTATCTTGATCCATAAGATGTCATCTTTACTTTGATACACAAGCATATCTGGGAGAGAACAGTTTATTTCTAATGTACAAAATTATACCTCCAGAATTACGCTTACACGATTTTTTAATCATAGTTCTGTTCAATACAAAATATTCAAAACCTTTCACGTTTAATTCCGAAAACTCATTTGTCCATGATTCAGTTAATAAAATTATGTCATTATTATCAAAAATTGATTTTAACTCTTCAGATTCCAGTTTATTAGTTCTTTTTGTTACCAAACCATTTATATTTAATAATGCAATACGAATTTGTACCTTCCCCGACATATCCTAGTTATTGCCTTGATGCGCTTTCGGTGTAAGTGGGTCAGCGATGGATTTACCTGTTGATCTATTTTTAGACGCAGGTGAAAACCCGTTTCTATTTCTAGACATACTTCGATTATACGGGTTTGATGACTGTGACCGTTTTTCACTGCGACCTTGTGTCCGGGAAACATGTGACACACCTTTTCGCACTGTGTTTTCATTTTGTGTTGAGTGTGTTGTTGACATGTCATATTCTAAGGAATTTGATGGATTTAGGATTTTGGGACTACTGTTATCATTAAGCAAGGTAGGTGTACTTCTATCATCTGTCTGTGAGTTCAATAATTCTGTGCTTAAATTAATTGTTTGTTTACTGCTTTGTAATGACACATTTTTTTCTGTCTCATGTGTTTTTACTGCGGATGTGTTTGACATTATTTCAATATTTCTGTCTGGAAAATTAATTGTCATAATCGCTTCTGTAATCGGGTATCCGCCACTCTCACAATTTTGCACTATATTACTTTCACGTAAATGATCTGTTGTAGAGTGCGTGTTTTGACTCTGGGGAACATGTTGATCAGTTGTGTCAGGAGTGTTGTACCTCAATATGTCTTGTTGGTTGTTATTTTGTGCTGTTGTGTTAGCACCATAAATAAACTGGTTATTGTCTGGTATTATTGTCCTTATTGAAGGGTTAGAATCACGTGATACTGTATCCATATGAGTATTTTCAGTATTTACGGAAACTAAGGGGGGCCATTCAACATTATCATCCTGGTGTAAAAATGTTTGAGTTCGTTTCTGTTGACATGTATCAGGCACATTCTGATTCCGTGACCATGATTTATATGTAGATTCGTGTGTGTTTGGATGGATGCGATCCTCTTGGTGATGACTTTGCATGTTTGAAACTCTACAGTTGTTGACATTCTCTATATTTTGTAATCGATTACCTTGTACAAATTTGTTCCATTCTGGCAATTCATCATGTATTATACGTCCATCAGCAAGTAATTTTGCAGGATAAACTATTTTGACTTTCGATCTTGGATTTAAATGTTTGTATTCCTTGTATTTAGGCCAGATTCGAGAGCGGGCCTCCTGGATTTCTCTAGGAAAATCAAAGTCAATGGAAATACCGGGTACAGATTTCAGCATACTCACTCTACTCATAACTTTTTCTACATCACTGTAATTCTGGAAATTCACAATTATGGGCCTGTTACCTCTTTGACGATTCACCCCTAGCCTATGGGCCCTGTTTATACAAATTTCAGTGGGTCTGATGTCGGGCCTATTTTCAAGAAAATCTGTAATAATGGTGCTGCAATGTTCTACTCTATTTTCAACAAATCCTCTAAAAATCAAATTGTTTCTCCTTGATCTGGCCTCAAGATCGATCGATTTATAAGCTAATGTTTTCATGAGGCATGTTTGATTGTTAGTCACGTCAATAACATGACCTAGTTTCTCGTGCATTTTTCCAATTGAATTTTGAAGAGATAAAACACCTCTGCTACAATTTACCTGTTCTTGTCTAATGTATCTTAGCTCGTCAAACATCATAAGCATCTTTTCATCCAGTGAATATTCTACAAAATTGTTTCTCGAAACCGGATTTTGAAAATTTTCACCATTTTGTATTTCCCGCTCCTGCAGAATTTGAAATCTATTGTGAAGAAAATCATCTTTTGATATCTTTCTGATTACCGATTAACCTTATTTTCACTTCAATAGTTACATATAAGTTAATATATCCAGTCATAGTTAGAATTTTAAACACTGATACTTCTCTTACAGAATTATTTATCGTAATTTTTCATTTGACGTTAGAATTTTGCTTGACCACTGTCCGCCATATTTAATTTACATTGTCAACATATTGTTTGTGGAGGATGAATAAGATGTTTACATATATATGAATCAATATCATAAACAAAATCAAAGTGAAATAAATTCCTTCCATAAAAATTGGCAAAGTTAACATAGCAAAGACTTTCTAAGTATAAAAGCATTGTAAACAAATTTGGAAAGATTTCTAATTATAGCTTGATTATCACTCTTAAAAAGCTCTGTAAATTTAATAACATTTGGTCTTCTATAAAAATATGCTTTGATATATTGTTTTCTAAAATCTTCGTACAACGGACATGATATAACAAAATCGTATTCATCTTCAATATCTCTGTTTTGACAAAAATACAATAACGCTCATTTCGTTCAACTCTGTTTCTAGAATAGCGTCCAGTTTCAATAGCCAGTTTATGTGAAGATAATCTTAATTTTGATAAAAGCATTTCGAAACTTGAATGGCAATAAATCTAAATATGGTTCAAAATCTAAATTCTGTTTTAAATTGCTTATACATAAATAATGTTTCACATTCTTGCAATCGTTGAAACCAGTTTTGTTTAAAAGTATCAATTAGTCGAGCTTTAAAAGTAGATGAAATTTACCTAGATCAACACAGGATGGGTTGTTCAAACATATGAAAACCCATAGCAGTCCAAAATACTTTTAACTTGATATGCCCAGTTATTTTTGATAACATTACATTTACAAAAATTATCATATAATCTGTTTAATAATATATTTGTAGACGATACAATTTTACACCAGAATTTAATAATGCGTACATATCTGTTAATGTAAAGCGGATAGCGCCCTAATTCACCATACACACCCATATTTGTACAACAAGATTTAACATTTAATAACATTTTGCAAAATTTCAGATGGATCCGTTCAATTTCTTTTGACTTACTGAATCCCCAAATTTCGCAACCATAATTAAGACTAGCTGTTACAAAAGCATCAAAAAGTTGGCATATAACACTAGGTTTAAGATTTAATCCCTTTATATTATGCATCAAAATATTAAGGGCCTTAAGGCCCTTGCCAGCCAATGTTTCTTGGTTTAGTATGAATGTACCCGTATAGTTAAAAACAATCCCAAGGTAATTAAAATTATCAACAATTTCTATGTTTTCATTATTATATGTCCAATGCTCATTTTGCTTTATGTGACCTCTTTTCCTAAAAACAATTATTTTTGTTTTGAGGGTATTTACTTCTAGGCCCCATTTGTTACAGTATGTATATAATAAATCTTGACTATTTTGAAGATCGCAAACAGTGTCACTTAAAATAACCATGTCGTCTGCAAAAAGCATTAGAATAAAAGTAATATCATCTAAGGTTAAACCACTGTCATGCCCTCTTTGTAAAAAAGCTCAAGATCATCAACAAAATAATGAGAACAATAAAGGGGACATAACCTCTCCTTGTTTTAAGCCTACAGCACACTCAAAATAGTCCGAATATGAGTTACAACCCTTGATACAAACTTTAACTTGTGAATACATGTCCCTTAATATTCTAAATAATTTTCCATCAATACCTAAACTTATGCAATTTTAGCCATAGGCCGTTTAGATACACACTATCAAATGCTCTTTTCATATCAACCATACAACAATACAAACGTTTATTTTCTTTTAAAATCTTATGTACAACAGCGTTTAATACAAAAGCTGCATCTACCGTAGAACGACCCTTGCGAAAACCAAATTGAGCATCGCTTAGTATATATCATTTTTCGGACCAATCATTCAGTCGTTTATTTAAAATTCCAGTAAAAATTTTCGATAGACAACTAACAAGTGTGATGCCTCTATAATTCCGTACATCGCATGGGTCGTTCTTTTTAAAAATAGGCACTATAATACCGTTAGACCAATCAGAATGGGAAAATGTCCAGAATTCAAAACTGCATTAAAAAATATCTACCAAATGTGCCGAAAGTATATCATAACATTCTATAAAGTATTCATTTAATAAATTATCACTACCACAAGCTTTATTTCTTTTTTAGTTTTTTAACAAATAATTCGACTTCAGTAGTTGTGACTGGCTTATCTAACTCTCTTCAAAACTACACCTATTTGCATCAAAATCATATTCTGAACAAAAGTCCTCAGCTTCATTATTCACAGGGGTTTGAAATTCATTTTGTAAACTTGAAAAATATTTCAAAAAATCATCTACAGTTAATGTGCCACTTCCTTTCTCATTTTTTCTACGAAAAAACTTCCAAAGGTCTTTTGGTTTTGAATGACGTAAATTTTCAATTCGTTTTATTTTTTCCCATTCAAATTCATATGGAAACTTACTGTAAATACATCTAGATCTAAAATCGTAGTATTTTCTAAAGGACGACAACAAAACTATAATTTTATCTTGAACAACGAAACATTAGAGGTAGTAACGGAGTACAAGTATCTAGGAGTTTTATTTTGTAAAAGTGGATCATATACTAAAACTAAAAAGCATATATCATTACAAGCTACTAGCTAGAGCAATGGTTAGTTTAATAAGAAACTCAAGTCGACTTAGTTTACCAATTGATATCCAAATAGATCTTTTTAATAAAACAATAAAACCTATTCTTCTTTATGTGGCGGAAATATGGGGATATGGTAATATAGAGGTGATTGAACGAGTCCAATTAAAATTTTACGGAAATTATAATTATCGGGTCTGTCAGTTCCAAATATAATTATTTTTGTTTTAGTCATGTTTATGCACATTTTCCACTGTTCACAATAACAATTAAAATCATAGAGTAAATTTTGAAACTTTTTCACTAATTATAATCGTGTCATCGGCATAAAGTAATACAAAGAGTTTTAAATATGTTATCATATTGTCATCATTTTTTTTCAATATTAATACCTCGGTTATTTATGGCTAAATAGTCGTCCAAATCATTCAGATAAATAGAAAATAAAATGGGGGACAAATTTTCCCCTTGACGGACCCCACAGAAACTGCCAAAAAACGGGAAAAAACTGTTATTGACAGAAACACAATATTTAATGTCTTGGTACATATTAAAAATAATTTAAAAAAGTTTACCATTAACACCATTTTGTAAAAGTTTACCCCCAAGACCTACACGCCAAATTTTGTCAAATGCCGATGAAAAATCAACAAAGGAGCAAAATATTTTTTTCTTTTTTGCTTTAATTCTATCAACTAAAAATTTCAGTGTAAAAATATGATCAGATGTTGAATATTTAGGCCTAAACCCCGCCCGATTTTCATTAAGAATATTGTTTATAGTTAAGTATTCATTAATCTTTCATTAAGAACAGCAGTAAAAATTTTGCCAAGACAGCTAAGTAATGTAATTGGTCTGTAGTTTATAGGGTCTCGAGGAGAGCCTTTCTTTTTGTATATCGGGATAATGGTACCAACTAACCAGCAGTCCGGTAAAACACCAGAATCAAATATTTTATTAAAATAATCGCAATATATAGGAATCATTAGGTCTACTGTACTTTTAATATATTCATTGTATATATAATCTTGCGGGCGAGGCAGCTTTAGAAGTGTTACTTTTATCAATCATTTTCTTAATTTCAAATGATGAAATTCTGCGATTTAATATCTCATTATTTTGCAAATTAATATTTGACATGTCAAAAAGGTCCTGTTTAAAATTACTCTCTGAATTTACCGTTTTAAAATGATCATAAAATGTTTGTACGTCAGGCATATCTTGAACTGATAACGGTGAGTTTAAATTATTTTATAACTTTCCAAAAATCTTTATGGCGTTTAGAGTGCATCTCTCTTAATTTACGCTCATTTCGCGTTCTATGTTTATGAATGTAAGTATTAATTGTTTGTTTATACGCTTTACTAGCACGATTTAGTTCATGTTTATACTGTTCGTTTTTATGTGTAAAGTACTTTTTCCGTGCAATATGGTATCGTCGTCTAGCCTTTTTACACTGAGGCCCGAACCAGGGTTTGTAATAAGGCATATTTTGATCATTTATAGAATTTCGCTGAAAATCACTTCTTTTAAATGATTTAAACGCTGATTCATTAAATAATTTTCCGATATTATCCGCAATGTCATTCAAATCTGACTTCGTGCAGTGAGTAGTAAGAGATTGTAATTTTGTATTTATATAATTCAGATTATTTTCATTTAAATTCGCTATAAATTAGTTGTTTCTTTTTTCATTTTTCCACTTAGGTGGTTTTCTAATAGCTTCGTTTTCGCGAGCGCTTTCATTCGTAACTTTATATATCGATGTTAAAGGAATTCTGAAATTCAAAGATAAAACGGAGTGACCGTCTGAAAATAAATTATCTACATCGCAAATTTTGAAGTCAGAGATAAGGCTATAGCAGTTTGATGAAAATAAAACATAATCTATCACGAAAGTCTCCCTAAACGTACATTTACCAATCGACCGATCTTCACCAATTCGACCGTTTGCAATAAAAAGATTATTACATTGTTCACTGCTAGAATATAATACTTCAACTTTGTCTAAAATAATATCTTTAACAAAAACACCTATTCCTCCGGATTTTCTACTTTTACTTATACTTTTCAGACCTTGGCTTTGAATAAAATGTATATCGATCCGGGTACATTAATTATATCATATTTATCGAGTTAAGTTTCTTCAACACAAAAAATATCATAGTCTTGTATCAAGCTCGAAAATTCTGGGTAATTACATCTTTTCTTCAGTCCACAGACATTTAAACTCCCTATCTTCAAAACACTAATACATAATAAGTTTTCGGAGGTATTTTCCATAGTAACATCATCAGAGTTATGAAGATTATTATTTAACGTTTCTTTCTGTTTAAAATCAGTATCATAAGTTGATGGAGATGTACATTGTAAATTTGCAAAATTTAAAACCGAATTCATGCTTTTATAATGTTCACACATAATAAATGTTGATGTACTTGGTAAATTAATGCATTCAGCGCACAAGTATAATATATTACCTTCACATAAGTCATCGTGTAGTTCATTTGGAAGTAAATTATCAGAAACTAAATTAACAGTACTAGGCACGTGATCATTACATGTACGCATTGTCCCTGCACGTGCTAATCACTGTGATCACTATCTTCGCTCTCATGAAGTCGAGTTGTATCAGGATGGCTTGAATACGCCGACCCACCGGAAGTGGATTTTTTGTGCTTCGGACCTTTCCCTCGAGATAATTGAGTATATTCTGTTCCCGGATTTGATTCGCTAATTGTTCGTAATGGTGTTTCAGTGGCTGTTGATCTCTTCGAACCTTTATGTCCATTGCTGCTACTTTTATCGTTCGAGGGCGAATTACAATTTGTATGCGAGTTGACAATGTCAATAACTGGGTCGTCGTCTGCTTCGGTTTGCAAGGTCTCCGTTTGCTCACGTGGCCCGCTATATTGTTTAGCAAACGCTAGGCGCATTGATTCTGAATTTTTCTTTTCAGAGACGCGCTTAGAAGCACTCGTGTGGCGCGAGCCCCTGAGGGTCTCATGCCAATCTGGGAACATGTCTTCGACAATCTTGCCTTTAACTTTAAGGGCCGCTGGGTAAATAATATGTACCTCTCTAGGACCGTGCTTAGATGGCTCCATTTTAAACTTTGGCCACAGCACTTTTCTCGCGTCACTTATTTCTTTGGGGCAGTCACGTGTTAAGCCAAAATCCATACCTTTTAATTTATAAGCGTTTTGCATGAGACAGTCTACTTCAACTCTATGACTAAGAGTAACTAGAAGAAACCTATGTTGTGGTCTGGTAGTGTGAACAACATGTGGCTTGATTATCCTGCCTATTCTATATGCGTCTAAAATGTTAAACGTTTTTGCGTCTAGACCAAGTCGAGACTTTATAAAGTCCCTGGCTTTTACGCAGTTTTCATCTCTGCTTTCTTTTAAACCCGTTATAATAATATTTTGTTCTCTTGTTCGGGCCTCTAAATCCAGTGACCGATATTCGAGTAATTTCAAGCGTTGGTCCGTTACTTCATGTCTAGCACAGTTAACATAAATAGTTGATTCGACACTATCTAATCTATATTTCAATAATCCTAAATTTGACATACCATCTAATAATGCGTTTAATTTTTCATCACTTGGTAGCTTTTTCAGTTCCTCAACATTCATTTGAGTATGAGATTGAAATGGCGGTATTGGGACCTGTTGTCCTTGAAGTGACCCACCACCTGTCGAACGGTGCGTTCTCTTTCCACGCTGCTCCTCAAAACCTTCTGAGAGGGGCTCAAACCTGTTCATAAACCTATCCATAGGCATATCACTATTACTTGCGAAAAAATTGCTAATATTTCCGTTCATTTTGAATCCAAAAACAGCTAAAAATCCATCAATATACAATCACTTTCTAAAACACGTCCGCCATGTTTTTACCCACAATGCTGATAACGCGGGTAAATATATAGCATGATTGGTTTATGATTGAGATTTAACGTTAAATTGACCAAAGTAGCCGGAATTTTATGTCGTTAATAATTCTTGCGTAGTTATATATACAATGTATATAATATATATATAACTTATATATTATGTATATATATATATATATATACTTTTTCTTAAGAGAGAATATTGTTAATAAATAATATTTCGTCACGTGACTGTCTTTACTTTTATGTATTTTATTGAATTTAGTATAATTTAATGGACATATTTATAGTACAATTCTCTGAGTATCCTATAAATGAAGACGGGACCTCGTAAATATAATAAATAATATAAAGCATAATATAAATATCATTCGAAATATGGAGTTAGTTTTGACATTTAAGTTCCAATAATTGAAAGCTGAGACAATACTTAAAATTACAGCAACAATGCTAGACATTCAGAGAGGATTAAAATTTACTTGTTTATCTTACAGGATTCAAAGACTTTATTGTCCAACAGAAACATGAGCACGGGTACAGAACAAAAGCCGTTATTGAAATGTAATGTTTGCGAATACAAAACTGCAAACAGAAACCATTTAATAAGGCATGCGAAAAGGCATACTGACGGTAAAAAGATTCAATGCGATATTTGTTATCAACTGTTCTCATATAAATGTTTTCTTAAAACGCATATGGCAATACACACAGAAGAGAAGCATATTAAATGCAAGAAATGTGATAAAGTATTTGCAGATAAAAGCTATCTTAGATCTCATATGAAAGTGCACAATGGAGAGAAGAATTTTAAATGTGAATTATGTGACAAAGCATTTCCTAGCGTTGCCCCTCTGAAAACACATATGGTTGTGCACACAGGAGAGAAGAATTATAAATGTGAAATGTGTGACAAGGCATTTGCTTATAAGAGTGCTCTCAAAACTCATATGGCAGTACATACAGGAGCGAAAAATTATAAATGTGAAATATGTGACAAAGCATTTGGTCGCAGTGACCATCTGAAAAAACATATGACAGTGCACACAGGAGAGAAGAATTTTAAATGCGAAATATGTGACAAAGCCTATTATCGAAGTGACCATCTTAAAAGTCATATGACAGTGCACACAGGTGAGAAGAATTATAAATGTGAAATATGTGACAAAGCATTTGCTCGTAAGCATAATCTAAGAGATCATGTAGTAGTACATACCGGAGTAAAAATTTACAAATGTGAAATATGTGACAAAGCATTTTCCTTTAGAAGTAATCGTATACATCATATGGTTGTGCACACAGGAGAGGAGAAATTTAAATGCGATATCTGTGACAAAGCATTTGTTCTTAAATGCAATCTTGAAACTCATATGACAGAACACACAGGAGAGAAGAATTAAAGTGACAAATTATTTGATAAAGAACGTTTTCAACATGGATTTCTTAAAACTGATATGATAGTGCTCACTGTAGAGAAGAATAATAAAATACGAAATATGTGGCAAATCATTTTCTTCATATTGGTAATCATCAAACTTATATGACAGTGCATACAGGAGAGAAGAATAATAAATACAAACTTGTCACGTAATAATCACGTGAAACCCATTTCCTAATGGAATTTCTCTTATACATGTACACAAAGAAGAGAAATAATTTCAATTCCATTTTTAAAACATTTCCTTTGGCATGTAATCTTATAACACAAGAGAGAGAAGAAAATCAGATGCGGAATATATTCCTAAAAGTGTCATTGATGGTTCATATTTTACATTTCAATATTTCTTTTTTAATTTAATAAAAACAGAGGTGGCCTACGAAAGCTTTGAAAAGTAAATGTGAGCTCAGTGAAAAATTATTTTCTCTAAAAATTTATATCGTAGAAATACAGTCAGGACTGCAAAAGTATAAATAAGTTGTATATAGCAAATCATCATCATCATCATCATCATCATCATCATCATCATCAAAAGCATCATTAATATTATAATAATGATAATTATTATTTTTTTCATCATCATCATAATCATCATCATCATCATCATTATTGTTATTATTATTATTATTATTATTGTTGTTGTTGTTGTTGTCGTTGTTGTCGTTGTCGTTGTCGTTGTCGTTGTTGTTGTTGTTATTATTATTATTATTATCATTTTTATTATTATCAAAAATTGTCTTAGAAACATTTACAACATATATTTGGATATGTTATTTCTTTCATCTTTTGTATTTTTTATGCTTAATCGTAGATATATTTTCATGTTTTAGATATGGGCCATATTGAGACATTGTTAAATAATGATATTTAAGGGGGAAAAACACACACAAAAATCAACAAAAACAAAAACATTAGTAAGACTGAGAGTTTTAGCCAATTGGTAGGTAGCTGGCATAAGCCATATAAAATATTATTTGATCAAAGAAAATGTAGACTATGTAACATTCTACACGATGAATTCCAATACCTATTTGAATGTCCCCTGTACCAAGAAATTCGACAAATGCATATGAAAGAATTTTTGTAGGAGCCCTAACATACTAAAACCGAAGTATTATTTGAATCTGAAAATGTTTGGATAGTAAAATGCTTATTTCATTTCATGATAAGTATTGTAAATAACGATTGTATTATAACTGTTTACTGATGTATAAAAAAGTTCACTATACATTGTACATTTAAGACAGGCGTGCATTAATTGTTAACTCGCTGGCGACATTGAAATCATTATAAAAATACAAACGGTATTTTAAGCTCATTAGCTGGAAACATTGTTTTGCTTACTTATGTTGAATGACTACATTGCATTTGTAAATTGTGTATTTTTAGATTGTGTTATTTGATTTTTTTTCGGAGTACATTTCCTGCTGTTGGTTGGATTGTGTATTGTATTGTTCCTTGGTATTCCATAATGTTCATGTTTTATAAATTGCAAAATTTATCAATAAACGAATTAACATAAAAGCAAATCGTATTTTCATCTTTCAATTGCGTAATGAAAATTTCAGTTTTCATAGTGTCTGTTCCAAAAAAAAAAGACATGTTATATACAAGAAAAAGAAGCAAACAGTGTGTGTCGGGGAAGATGGGAATATTAAGCTCTCGGGTAACTGTTTAGCGGAAACTTGACAAGGCCTCTCTATAGCTACACTCGAGCTAGATGTGCCTGTCTGTACTGGCAGTCAGTGTGAAAGTCTTCTAATATGTCAACCAAGCTTCTATGTTATATATAGAATATACAAGTGGTACGATTAACCACTTCACTAGTGTAACAAATCTATCTGATAAATATAGTAAAAGTTTGATCATATGTTTGATATCAGGTAATTATCAATTAGACTAATATGATTAACAAAATTCTTCTGAGTTCAAACCCTTATTATACAAAATTAAAATTGATAGATCCCTACTCTGTCCCTTTATTATTCAGTTTCAGTTTACAATATACAATATACCATTGGCCATTTACAATATACAAAATTATTGCCAAGATAATACAATTTACATTTAACATAAATACAATAATACAATACAGTTATTACACAAGAACTTAAGAAGCAGCAATAATTGCAAGTCTTTCATTTTTCAAATGCATAGCATAAACACATATTTGGCAGTATTCCTAATAGTTCTGTTAATATTAGAAGACAATAATCTAGTAAAATAATTAATGCACGGAAAAGAATATTTAACATTATATATTTCTTCGACGGCAGCATAACAAATCAAAGCACAGAAGGCGCTGAATTTGTTTGGGTCTCAGAATGTAAGAAAGGTGCAGGTTGTGAGATTATATGTATAGTGCCACCAATGCTTTCCAGCGTTTTAATTGTAGTAAATTGGCTATAAGACTAATTGCAACACTGATATTCAATCCAATGTTTATTTGACTTTAACAATTTGAAAAAAAATGAGTTACCTTTACTGGGATTTGAACTCCAGACCTCTCGCTTCCTAAGCGAGCCCGAAAACCCTTCAGCCACGGTGAATTTATATGTGAACGGCCTGAAGAAAACCATATTATTCTAAATTAGGGCTTGTAACGACTTTAACTGTTGTTTAACACAGATGTAAATAATCCTGGAGCTTACTATAAGCATGTATATTTATAAAGAATCAAAGGGCTGCAAGTTCTGTGGTATTTTCTGATCTTTGCAATCTAAATCGTACTGTATATCTGTATGCATTTTCCTGTATTATTTTATTTTTATGTATTATAACTCATTTTGCAAGGCACCAGAGTTTGATACATACGGAATTCTGCATAACTAGAGATGCATCAAAAAGTCATTTATGTTCATTTTTTACGACAGCCACACTTTATCCTTGCATATCATGGCTACTTTCTTAACAAAGACACTTAAAAAAGAATTAAAAAAAAAAAGTTTCCTCGAATGGGATTCGAACTCGAGACCTCTCACTCACTAAGCGAGTGCGTTACCACTGTACCACGGAGAAGTTATTTAAACATATTTTGATTAACATCAAGTCGTTCTAAATTTAGAACTTCCATTGCATTTCGGGTTTGTAATCCTTATTAATTTCGAGGTATTTTGTTCAGGATAAACCCTGTTGTTTAAAATTGAAGTAAATATTTTAGCGAAAATCTTCTCGCCCAAACAGTCCGACATGTAGAATCTATATATTCCACTACTCGGTTTGTGTAGTATTCGGTAATGGACATCGCTAAAAATAGTATTTTCATTGATAAAATCATATTCATCCGCGTAATTTGTGATTGTGCATTTATTGACAATTCTATAAGCCAACGCTATTGTTTAACTTTGAATGCGTTGTAATTTGTTGGATACTTGTAACAAAATAAAATATTTTTTTCTTTTAAATCGCTAGTTTTAAGCTGTTTTGAGAACTACTTGTTGTTAGGTTTGTCGTAAACTTCTGTGTCAGAGATTGAATGTCCGCTTGGTATTTACTTATTTTCGATCAGAAAATACAATAAAACAATATTAGAAATATTCGACCATTCGGGAATTACTTTGCTTAAAAATTAATGCGCCTGTCTTTGACCATCTTTACGCAGTGATCTCCCCTGAATTTTTCGGCGTTACTGTACATACAAAAGGGAAGTAACCGCTTCAAAAAAGTGGACTACTTTCGGCATTTGCAATTAACAACATAAGACTCTGAAATTTCGCTACCATTATTTGTTTGGTCTGACGACCCAAACAAATAAAAATGATATTCAGATTCAACATTAAGTGAACAAAGTTATACAAATTTGCAATCTACCAATTTCGATTTTAAAAAGGTGGGAACAGAGTCTAAAACGAGACAATTCTTTTCTTTAACAATAATACTTTTCATATTGAAACTCACATTTGAATTTTCTATAATAGTACAACATAGATTGATTTATTATTGTATCATTCTATGTTTGTACGTAGTTATCCCGCTGTATTTGTTTTTACATTGGCATATAATTCATATCAAGGTTTAGAGAATCCCATAAGTAGCTTTATCCAAGACTATCAAGTTGTTTTTTAACAGACGATGACCAAGTAGACATGGTATAATTATATAACAAAGCACATTGTTCTAAAAATATTGTATGTTCTAATGATCCTGGATATTTCATTATATTAAACCAGTATTTCAGAGCACGTTCTTTACATATCGCAGATAAAGGGAGGCGACCAAGCGAATCAACATTTGAAGTCTGAGGACGAACACCAAGGACGATTTTACAAACACCGCAATGCAATTTCTCGATTTCTTTGCATTTACATTTCTCAGACTTCAGATCCATACAATACTATTGGAACAACGAGAGAGTCAAATAGGGACAATTGTATGTATTCTGTGTATAATGATTATCCATCCGCATTAAGGCACAAAAAAGCAGCTTTCGCTGTCGAGTACGGACCCCGTCACCAATATGCCTAAACGATTAATTTTGAAACACCGAGTGGTGACTATTTATCTCCGTGCAATTTCCACGGAGTATTCGCCCAATATATGAATTTTTAGCCAATAGTAGGTCGGTCAATGTGAACATTAATGTACAGATACCTGACACAATTTGAAAAAGGTAAACCTGAAAAGGAATGTTGGTTCCAAGCAAAGGCCCATTTTTCATGCTGTTATTCTCTAGTGCTGGTAAATAAGGATGAGGTATATTTAATGCTAGTAAATATTGCAATGGACTGCTTTGTGTTTTGGAGATGACGGTCACTCATGGGCAATAGTTTTGGTAATACTGGTTCATATTGTCCTTGGAAAGAAAAATAATAAGAAATAGTCTCAGGTCGTAAATAGCCTATTATAAAGTGATCGTACAACATTAAATAATCTAACACTAATTTTAACACGACCCGCATTTTTTCCCTATTGAACATAGAAGAACCGAAAGTGTGTGTTATTATGCTATAAAATCACTGTTTGACGTTCTATATTTAGATATGTGATGTAATCGTTAAACACGTGACGTAACCACTAAAAATGTGACGCGCTGACAATGAGTACGGAAACAAATCAGGCGCAATTTTGCTGATTATCATGTACGGCATCATATATTTGTTGATGTCGTGTTAGAATCGAAATAATATATCCAAATCGGAGATTTTATAAGATAACATCACTGTTTGTCGTTCGGATGCGCATCATTTTATCACTCGGGTTACGCCCTCGTGATATAATTCCCCGCATCTGAACTCCAAACAGTTATTGAGCAATAAAATCACAGTTTGGGATATATTATTTCTTAATTTCCATATGCATTTTAATAAGTTAAACCTAAAGGCCGTTTCTGTATATTGAATCAAAACACTTTTGAAGATCAATTAAACAACAGAAGCGATTATCGCATGAATAAGAAAATACAATTAGCAGTAATAATAATAGTACATTTTATAATAATAATAATTAGAACAAAAACAACAACAACAACAACAACAATATTGTTATTATTATTGTTGTTGTTGTTGTTGTTGTTGTTAAAGCGACATTACGGATATTTTTGAAATCATTGTCAAGTTGAGCTATATCTACTATACTATTCAAACGATCTGGTATAATGTCACTTCAATCGTTTAGCGATGCCATCGTGGGCAATAGTATCGGTAATCCTGGTTCATATTGTCATTGGAAAGAAAAATAATAAGAAATAGTCTCGGGTCGTAAGTAACCTGTCTATTATAAAGTGACTAATGTGACACTAATTCCCATTTTAATAAGTTAAACCCAAAGGCCGTTGCTGTATATTGAATCAAAACACTTTTGTTAGTTAAATAAAACAACAGAAGATTATTATCATTATAAATTATTATTATTATTATTATTATTATTATTATTATTATTATTATTATTAAATTATTATTATTATTTATTAATTATATTATTATTATTATTATTATTATTATTATTATTATTATTATTATTATTATTATTAGTAGTATTATTAGTATTATCTTATTATTATTGTTGTTGTTGTTGTTGTTGTTGTTAAAGCGACATTACGGATATTTTTGAAATCATTGTCAAGTTGAGCTATATCTACTATACTATTCAAACGATCGGGTATAACGTCACTTCATTCGTTTATAAATAAATAAATAAATAAATAAATAAATAAATAAATAAATAAATAAATAAATAATAAATAAATAAATAAATAAATAAATAAATAATATAAATAAATAAATAAATAAATAAATAAATAAATAAATAAATAAATAAATAAATAAATAAATAAATAAATAAATAAATAAATAAATAAATAAATAAATAAATAAATAAATAAATAAATAAATAAATAAATAAATAAATAAATAAATAAATAAATAAATAAATAAATAAATAAATAAATAAATAAATAATAAATAAATAAATAAATAAATAAATAAATAAATAAATAAATAAATAAATAAATAAATAAATAAATAAATAAATAAATAAATAAATAAATAAATAAATAAATAAATAAATAAATAAATAAATAAATAAATAAAGTTAATAAGAAATAAATAAATAAATTGTAATGATATATACAATAAGTGTCACAATATTATAAACTTATTAATAGACCCTTACTCTGGCATTTCATCTTAATTGATAGCATTTATTTGAAGAAGAAACAAAAGATTTAATTATTAACTCATTAACATGTATTCTTTTGTTAACAAAAATGTGGTGATGAAATTCTTATTGTTGGCACTTACTTGATAATTTGATTTAGACAGGTAAGTGGCCATGTGAATAGAATACCTCCAAGTGTCAGGATTTAACAAATTAAAGTAATTAGATATATCCGGTAAGCATTTTCACATTTCCTTTTGATTCAGTAACTGTGTGTTCTATAAAAACGTCAATTTCTAAATATTTGATCATTACATTCAAAAAAGTTGCAAGATACATGATGTGATACATGATAAGAGCGTTACACCTAAATTCGGAACTAAACAGAACAAGGGTAAATATATATCATGATTGCTTTATGGTTAAGAATTAACGTTAAATTGACACCTGTATCCGGATTTTTATATCATTGATAATTCTTTTCTATACATTTATATATATATTAGAGGAAAAGATCTTACTTAATAATATATCTTCACTTAACTGTGTATACACCTGTGTACATTTTTGGAATGAAGTATACGTAATTTAACGGATTTAATAGTACAATTCTCCGAGTATCCTTTAAATGAAGTTGGAACTTCATTAGTAAGTAAGCATCATTCCAAATATGGAGTTAGTTTTGACATTTAAGTTCCAATAATTGATTGAAAGCTGAGACAATACTTAAAATTAGAGTAACAATGCTAGACATTCAGAGTGGATTAAAATTTATTTGTTTATCTTATAGGATTCAAGAACAGTCGTGTAACTTCATTAGTAAAATAAGCATCATTCAAAATATGGAGTAGTTTTGACATTTGACTCCCAATAATTGAAAGCTTAGACCATACGTAAAGTTACATAAATAGTGGATTGAAATTTATTTGTCTTTCTTACAGGATTCAAGGACTGTACTGTCCAACAAAAACATGAGCTGGAGTACAGAACAAAAGCAGTTATTGAAATGTGATATCTGCCAATACAAGACTGTAAACAGAAGCCGTTTAATAAGGCACACAAAAATGCATACTGACGGTAAAAAGATTCAATGCGATATTTGTAATAAACTGTTCTTATATAACAGTGATCTTAAAACGCATATGGCAATACACACAGGAGAGAAGCATTATAAATGCGAAACATGTGACAAAACCTTTGCTAATAAAAGTAATCTTTTGACTCATATGGTTGTGCACACAGGAGAAAAGAATTTTAAATGTGAAATATGTGACAAAGCATTTGGTCACAATACCAATCTAAAATCTCATATGAGAGTGCACACAGGAGAGAAGAATTATAAATGTAAAATATGTGACAAAGCATTTGGTTGTAAAGACCATCTGAAAAAACATATGACAGTGCACACTGGAGAGAAAAATTTTAATTGTGAAATATGTGACAAAGCATTTGCTCAATTTACCAACTTAAAAAGACATATGACAGTGCACACAGGAGAGAACAATTATAACTGTGAAATATGTGACAAAGCCTTTCCTTATATTAGCACTCTAAAAGATCATAGGATAGTGCACACAGGAGAGAAGAATTTTAAATGTGAAATATGTGACAAAGCATTTGGTCGTAATTATCAACTGAAAGCACATATGGTAGTGCACACAGGAGAGAAAAATTATAAATGTGAAATATGTGACAAAGCATTTGGTCGTAATATCCAACTGAAAGCACATATGGTAGTGCACACAGGAGAGAAGAATTTTAAATGTGAAATATGTGACAAAGCCTTTTATCAAAATTATAATCTTAAAACTCATATGATAGTACACACAGGAGAGAAGAACTATAAATGTGAAATATGTGACAAAGAATTTGCTTCAAAATCTTATCTTCAAATTCATTTAGAAGTACATTCAGGAGAGAAGAATTACAAATGCGAAATATGTGACAAAGCATTCGCTCATAGAAATAATCTAAGAATGCATATGGTTGTGCACACAGGAGAGAAAAATTATAAATGTGAAATATGTGACAAGACATTTGCTCATAAGAGTAATCTTAAAGATCATGTGATAGTACATACAGGAGTAAAAAATTATAAATGTGAAATATGTGACAAAGCCTTTAATCAAAATAGCGCTCTTAAATCTCATATGAGATTGCACACAGGAGAAAAGAATTATAAATGTGAAATGTGACAAAGCCTTTTCTCAAAATAGCACTCTAAAATCTCATATGAGAGTGCACACAGGAGAGAAGAATTATAAATGTGAAATATGTGACAAAGCCTTTTATCAAAATAGCACTCTAAAATCTCATATGAGAGTGCACACAGGAGAGAAGAATTATAAATGTGAAATATGTGACAAAGCATTTGGTCGCAAAGACCATCTGAAAATACATATGACAGTGCACACAGGAGTGAAAAATTATAAATGTGACGTATGTGACAAAGCATTTGCTTGTAAAAGTAATCTTGTAGATCATATGGTTGTACACACAGGAGAGAAGAAATTCAAATGTGAAATATGTGACAAAGCATTTCGTCATAAGAACCGTCTAAAAACACATATGACAGTGCACACTGGAGAGAAGAATTTTTAATAAAGGACTTTCTGAAATGGATTTCTTAAAACTGATATGATAGCGCTCACAGACTAGAAGAATTATTAATACATAGTTTGTGACAAAGCATTGTAACACCGCACTTTGGGATAGAGTCAATATCGCGAAATCGACCCAAAGTGCGTTAAGATGCTACATATCAACGCACTTTGGGTTCCAGAGTTCTGAAGGTATCAATTTAGTTCTGCTTATATTCCGAGTACTGACTCTTGTTCGAGTTCCAACATTGAAATATTTGAGGTGGAGTTTAAGATGACGGTCGATACTTATATACATCACTGTGCAAACTTACTAAGAGCAATTTACATTCTGATGTGTATGATTCTTAGTGGTTATTGTTGTTTGTTTTTTTTTCAATTTTACCGCCTGAAGTAAGACCTATACTGTGTCGAAGTGACATAAACCCCAAAAACAAACCACCTGAATTATCTTAAAAGAAATGACCATATGATAAACTACTTAAGTACATGTGATGCCCGGTTGCGGCCATTTATCGTTTTATCAAAAAATTTCGCGGGCAACTTATAGTAGTTGTTGGAGGAAACAGCCAAGAACATTTTGACTGGAGTGGCCGGTAGCGTCCATGTTTTGATAACACTTTATCCCACGTTTGCCTATAAAAATCGAAGAACAGAAAGTTAATCGCAACATTTTTTTTTGGAATTGTTGAGAAATTATACAAAAAGCTGTGGGAAAAATCAAAGCCCTTGACCTTTTGTTCCATAAGGTATCGCGACGAGATTTTAAAAAATCAGACAGGACTCTTTAACATAAGGTACCAATCATGTTATTTTATGATAGTAACTTAACATAAATTATTAAGTAAATTTAAAGTTTTCTTCAATATGCTTAAATATGTCCACAACGACTTATTTTTAAATGTGTGGCCGTTTGGATGCCTTTCTGAGACAAAAATAAACTGATATGAGTAAAATTTATTTTTTGTGTTTTCCTTAAATTACTATAAACGTGTTTGAAAGTATTCATGCCATAATTGTACGTGCATTTATGTAAATCTGCACTTATGATGGAAATATGTGTCACATGCAAATTCTACAATTATTGGCACATAAGTTAATGTGTAAGACTTAAATGATATGTTATCTAATGTATTATTACCCACAATGCGCATCCTACATATTCATACTGAGAGGCCACTATACTTTGAAAGAAATACTTGAATATAAAACATATTTATAATGCATTGTAAATTGCACATTGCAACCCTCAGATATAACAAATTTAAATAATCTATCGTGTACTAAATACATTTCGCTTACTTTGTTCCTTATTTTAAGATCACAATTGCCATTAACTACAAGATATTATTTTAAAATAAGTATAATTTTATGACCCCAAAGTGTGACGTCTTCCTGATGTTTAAGAATGCATATGTACATTTGTAACGCACTTTGGGGTTAAACTATAACACAAAAGTGGGTAATGCACCTTGGGGTTGGACCCCAAATTGCGGTGTTACAAAGTTCCTCTTATTGGTAATCATAAAACTTATATCGCAGTGCTCCAAAGAGAGAAAATAAATAAATACAAAATTTGTGACAAGCATTTTTTAAAAGAAATAAACTAAACTAAAAGTTTTTGTAATTACACACGTATCAAGCACGTGGAAACCATTTCTTAATGGAATTTCTTTTAATTTAACATATACACAAAGAAGAGAAGTAAATTCCTTGTCATTTGTTTAAACCATTTTCTTTAAGACGTAATCTTAAAGAACACGAGAGAGAAGAACAATAGATGCGGAATATTTTCACAATGTGTCATTGATTTTTGATATCGACCATGCTTATATCATGTACTGTAATTGATGTGTTTTGTAAATAACGATTGTATTATAACTGTAAACTGATGTATAAATGAGCCGCGCCACGACAAATCCAACATAGTGCGTTTGCGACTAGCATGGATCCAGAAAAGCCTGCGCATCCACGCAGTCTGATCAGGATCCATGATGTTTGATTACAAACCCTATAACAAGAAGAGAAACTGATGGCGAACAGCATGGATCCTGATCAGACTGCGCGGAAGCGCAGGCTGGTCTGGATCCATGCTGTTCGCAAACGCACTATGTTGGTTTTGCCATGACGCGACTCAGATAAAGTTCACGATACATATAAGATAGGCGTGCATTTATTGTTAACACGCTGGCGACATTTACTTCATCATACAAAATACAAAAAGTATAATAAGCACATAACCTGGAAACGTTGTTTTGCATAATTGTATTGAATGATTTCACCGCATTTGTAAATTGTGTATTTTAAATTCATAGGAACTCGAGAACGGGACCGCAGATTGCGGCGCATATTTTCGATCGTGTAACGGTTTTTAAAAACGTTTCTGCTACGTCTAAATATCTTTTAGTATTATCCGAGAATATGGCCTCAAAAAATATGTTATCAATTGAATCCAATCTGTCTCTTTTAAAACTGGTCAAATTTTACGGTATTATAAAAAAAGACAAGGAGTGACATCCGCCATTTGCCGCAACGTTTTCGGCATGAGTTTTTCCCCTTTGGCTACAATTGATTACTATTTTATCAGAATTTTGTTCCCGTTATTTTTGTCAACTATCAGGTATCGTCCGGATATAACGTTCACGGTTTATTGTTTACACATGTTGACATGTATAGGCGGCATTATAACGGGCGTATTCGTGTTTTGATTTGTTAACATGGAGAAAACAGACACTTTAGTAATATGGTCCAACTGATTTTGCCAAACTGAAAAAAGGAAAATTAAAACATGATCCATAAATATTTTAGGCCCTCGTCTGGTATTCATTACTAGAAAAATTAAAACAAAGCAAGCATATCAAGGGGGATAACTTACGCCGAACGTTGCGGTAAATGGCGGATGTCACTCCTTTTCTTTTTTCAATATACCGTAAATTTGACTGATTTTCAAATTAGCAGATTATATTAAATTGAGATTAGATAATTTAAGACCACACGCTCGCATAATATGAAAATATATTCAAAGGCCAGACAAACAATATGTAAAGCCGGTACGGATTCGGATTTATGCGCCGCAATATGCGGTCCTGTTCCAGAGTTCCTATGTTTAAATTGTGTTATATTAATTTATTTAATCGGAGTATCATTTTTTTACTTTGGTTGGAGTTTTTGTTTGAACTCTGTGTGTATTGTATTGTTCCTTGATATTCCATAATTGTCATGTTTTATAAATTGTAAAAGTTGCTAATAAACGAATTAACATTAAAGCACATTGTATCTTCATCCTTTTATTTCTGTTGGATTTTATCAACAAGTTTCCAATAACAGAAAATCGGGTGACAATCTAGGTCATATCCAAAGACAATAAGAAAAATCCATTATTTATACATGTATATTTATATATCGATTACAATAGTTTTAAAAGATTTCAACAGCCTTACATAATTTTTCAAAGGCGAAATCTTAAAATTAATATCAAAGTCAATTATTTGAATATGACAATTTCAATATAATTAATGCCATTTTATGTATTTTCAATCTAGTAAAGAAAAAAGATGCATAACCAATTAAATATATGTCGCAGTCCACTCTTGACGATATAGTAAAGGTGCTGCTTAGAGGTTCTGGGCTTGAGGGTTGCTATAAAAATACAGAAATACACTCTCAGAAAATTTTAATATTTATTATGAATGAATACGAAGTCTTGCTCGCGCCATGAAAATCTTCAAATCTTCAGTAGGAGTGCAAATACAAAGTAATGACAAATGACACAAAATCATGAATGGCAAAATGTAAAATAACAATTATGGGATCAATACAGACATTCATATTTACCTATAAAAATACAGAAATACGTTCTCAGAATTTTTTTTATTATCGATAAATACGAAGTCTCGCTCGCGCCATGAAAATCTTCAGTAGGAGGGCGCATGCGTGAAGGTACTTAGTGCGGAAATAGAATATTTCGGATTGAGGCCCGTACCAATGGTTAGTACAAACTTGTTAATAACTGAATGAATGAAGAAATGAATGAATGAGTAAATGAATAAAAGGATGAATGGATGGAATATAGGAAAATGGCACAAATATATAACTTCACGAGATATATACATTACCAAATACAACAGACATGACATGGATATGTAAATAACATAATCTACGGTGTACAATACAACGCTAAGACATATATTCGCACGCTTATTATCGCTAACTGCATGATACTAAACATTATACTTGTGAGACGAAATTAACGGCCGTATTTGCTTGCATGGGCAAGTTCTGTACTTAATATTGTATTCACCTTTTTGTACTCTTTAATTTTCTACCAATTCAATTGCGAAAAAATCCAGTCCAAAAGAGACTATATAATGTTTAACAGGACAAGAAAGAGATGTCAGTAGCAATGCATGCTCGACTTTTCCCAGTGCTTGATACAAAGGGGGAAATCACGCCGTTCGTTACCCAAACAAACAAGATGGCGGATGCAGCCAAATAGTAGGTTTTTCCCTTTTATTCTCTGAAATTCGTGATGTTCTAATGTAAAGGTACATATAACAACCTTCTACACAATTTTCCAGGCACACAGGATTTGATTTCATGATGTTTCGTCCTGTACTCCATCTGAAATGCGCGTCACCAGATTCGAAGCGAGAGAATTTTCCACCGGTTTGATCGTGGTAACGTACGGCTTTTTCCATCAAATTCACTGTTTCTTTTACATATATGTATATTTACTAAAATCACTGACTTAAAAAAGTTGTAATATGTTGTCAAGTAAGCAATCATGCCAATTCTGGCTAGATTTACTGCTGTAAATATTATTATCGGGAACAATCCGGAAATGATAACGTATGGCGCACAAAATATCAATGATAACGTACGGCGCATTTTACTACTTGGTTGATTACCATTTGTCCAATCAGCTGATAATGAATTATTTTTATGTTGGAAATGATAGATATCTGAAAAAAAATGTTGGTCCGGTCAGAAATAATTAATTGAACAATGCTGTACTATCGGAAATAAATATCTTTCTTGCTGGTGGCAATATATATATTCGTTGTTAATATACCAATTAAAACACACGTTTATAGTTTGAGAATATTTTGTATAAAATGCAGAATGGGATGAAAAGTCTCCACTTTAAGGAAACATTTGTGTGTTGTTGTCTTTACATTCAATTTCGCCAGTGTTGTGTGATAATTATGGTCTTATGCCCTAATTGGAAAGAAGAAACGCATTCAGCAGAGCAAAAAATGTTAAAAAGGTAAGGACGGCTTGATATATTTTCTTTTCCAAAGAAAAAGTCTAAAATCATTCCTAACAAATTTCTGATAAGGAAATCTTAATACTTGAACCCGTCAACATTTACAAAACGAAAATTGATTGCGACTAGCTTACACCCAGATGAGATAAGCCTGTGTTTATTCAATATGGTCGCTCATTGAAAGAAAAATACATAACAGAGAAAAATGAATGAATGTAGGTTCTATAATGAGTTTATTGAATGAGTTAGAAAATAATGTTATGCGAAAAACTTAATTGAATTTAGTAAATAAAAAAATTTCTGTTTATTAGACGGGCGGTTAATATTGAAACGCTACCATTTAGCGTGACGTTGTGCAACTATGGCGTCAGATATAATTACGCGACATAGCCTCACAGTTTTTTTTTTATTATAGTAGACAGTAGGCATTTTATTTTATTCCATTTGGCTTTTAAAGCCGATGAGGACATAAAACATGCATAATAACGAACAGTTCATATAAACATGTAACCCTTTCCCTCTTGAGCATATTGTGAAAATGGCCGTTTTCATTAAAAAACCTCCTGTTACAAGTTCAAACTGCTATGAAACTTTGAAAAATGTTTCAATACTAATCAAACTTGGCACAAATGTTAACTGGACCATTGTCTTTGTAACGACATGCTCAGTCTAAAATTTCCTGTTACCATGGCAACATGGGGACATCTCAAAATTGCCATAATTCACTATTTTGCCTTGAGTTTTTTATCAAAATTTATTTGAAAGTGCTGCAACTTCTCAGGGGATTGAGATAGAGTCAAAGGCTTTTCAGCGTTGGCTACACGTTACAATATGATCGACCTGGGGTCATTTTTAGCCTCTCGCAAGCCCAAAATTTTCTTGGCGATGAGGGGGACTACCGCCCCTCTTCAAACCCCCCCCACAGAAGTTGGCACATCCCCCTTCTTGCTAGCCTAATTAATTCGGCGTGAACGGTTTGACCCATTTTACAGACTTTTTTCTTACTGTCAAACCGAAAAAAGACAGCGCCGCTCCTAAATCATCTCGGTGTCTAATTAGTTGGACTACCTTCTGGCAACCCCCTGATGTATCTTTTGGATGGGGGCGCCGCCGAAAAAGTGCTACTTTTTTAAGCAACATCACTCAAACGAAAACATGTGTTTGGGGTCCAAAAAATGACATTTTTTCGCTGAGGCCTAAAAGGGGATCAAAGTGTGTTGTTTCGCGTATATACATGTATGAGGTAAAGGGGTAAATACCAGCCGAAATTTTCTGAAGGAGTTACATAATGAACATTTTCAAACCAGTCACTTATAGGTCTCTTGTATTTACATAAACATACACACGTATACATGTACATACATACAAAAAGCATACATTACATGAACTATTATTGCAAAATTGTTGTATATATAGAGGATATTGAATGAGTGTAGGTTGAATACTAAATTTATTGAACGAGTTGAATAAAATCATATTATGCGAGCCTCTGGCGAGCATAATATTGTTTTATTCAACGAGTTCAATAAATTTAGTATTGCATCTACACGAATATAATATTCTATTTATCACATATATAAAATAAGAACAGTAAACTGTTAACAAGAGTCATTTTTCTTTGACGCGCCCATAGTGTAACGCTAACATTAGCGCGCTTTAACGCTATGTGTATAGTGCAAATGACGTGACGTCAAAGTGTTATTACACTAGTGTAATATTGTCTAGTGTAATACCGTTTTTATTAAGGTATTAGCACCCTAATGCATTACCTCCGCTTTGAAGAGTATTCAAATAGGCTAGAACTACTGTTAACTACATTGAAAATGAGGGCCATTGGTTCAATCCCCAGAAGGGTCAATTTTTTTTTCTTTTTTTTTTCTTTTAACATTATTTATGTATCTCTCATGTCCCATTTGGAAAGAAAAGGTGTTTAATTTTGATTTTTTAATTTATATAGGTATTTATTGGCTAAATTATGCTAAATCTAGTAATAAATAAGGTACCTGATATTTTCAAAGTGTAATATAATCAAAACTGTACGGTAAAAGTATTTCATATTTTACAAGATCAACCAATATACTTTTTTAAAAATTTAGAGAAACTTTGAAAACAGGCACCCATTTGGGTAAATTTTAAGAATTTTTTAAATTAGGCTCCCTAAGTAGAAAAATGGTCAGACACGTGGTAAAAATGGGTGGTAACATTTTTATACAGATTTCATAAATCTTAAGTAGAACCATAATTTTGCTTATTTGGATTGTTAGCTGAATGGTACTTTTTGTGTCTTACCAAAAATTAATGGGAAAACATTTTTCATTAGAATGTTATTGCAGATTATTTAAAGGTTCCTACTTTTTAAAAAAGGGCCCTCATAACATCCTAGCTTGAGTTCAGGAAAGTGGCCATAACTTGATTTCCGTACGGTAAACTTTGTTTAAATTTTGCATACAGGTGTACTTTAAGGTATACATCTGACTTATGATGTCAATTTTTAAGTTCCTGATAGTGCCCATTAGGGTCCTAATACTTTAAGTAAATGGCTTTATTACACTCCTGCGCCGCGGTTTATGTGATACAAATCGATTTTAACACAGAAACGCAATTACCGTTGTTTATACATATATCCTAAACAATGGAGGTCCCTTCGCATCAATTGCGGATTTCATAATTGTAAATAAAAGGAACGTCATAAGTTAATCAAAACAATTACATGCAAGAATTTGCCTATCATATTCTGGCGTTTTTTTCCACAAACGCCCCAACAAAAACAATAATTTCTTTAAAAAAAAGTATTGCCGGTATCAGCAATAAAAGATTTACATTGGAATTTGATTTTTAATTTCTAGTGTAAATTATGAAGTTTCAAATCGTATTTGGATTTCGATTGTTTTATCCATGCCGGAAACCCGTCTGAAACCTTCTATGCCAGACCGCTCATGACATGTGCGTAAATGACGTCATTATCTTTATGAAAGAACGATTTTAAAAATTATTACGCTACTCTTACACTATTGTTTACGAAGTAATATGTAAGTGTTCATCCGTGTTGTTCTATTTCGACGGGGGCGATATCGACCGGATAATATTTCTTATTTCTTTAGAACAGCTACGGATGAATACAAACATACTTAGTGTCAAGCTTTATTTGGCTTCATTAGTATAAATTTCATCACTATACCTGTCCATTTGCACACACTTGGTTCTATGAAATACTATGAAAAATAAAAGGCTGCTATGAACGGACTTTGATATATCATCGACTTTTGTTCTTATATTCTATGAAAATTTACACAATTTTTTTTAAGAAATACAACGCTTTCATTGGATGACAAATAAAGCTGGACACTAATATTATTTATTTCAGTTTCTTAATTTGGTTCTACACATCCACTTATGTCTTGTAAACATAACTTTTCTATTATAAAGAAAATCAATTAATCAGAAAAAATGCACCGTACGTTATCATTGATATTTTGTGCGCCATACGTTATCATTTCAGGAAAATGCCCCGATATTAATATTTACAGCAGTAAATCTAGCCAGAATTGGCATGATTGCTTACTTGACAACATATTACAACTTTTTTAAGTCAGTGGTTTCAGTTAATATACATATATGTCAAAGAAACAGTGAATTTGATGGAAAAAGCCGTACGTTACCACGATCAAACCGGTGGAAAATTCTCTCGCTTCGAATCTGGTGACGCGCATTTCAGATGGAGTACGGGACGAAACATCATGAAATAACATCCTGTGTGCCAGGAAAATTGTGTAGAAGGTTGTTATATGTACTTTAACATCAGAACATCACGAATTTCAGAGAAAAAAAGCAAAACCGTACTTTTTGGCTGCATCCGCCATCTTGTTTGTTTGGGTAACGAACGGCGTGATTCTCCCCCGTGTGATAGTTAAAACAATTGACAAAGAAATTAGACAAATGCATCTGACAAAAAAATAAGGAGACCTAATATACTAAAATTAAAAAGATATTTGAATAAAAAAACGTGAGGATATATTATTTAAGGATGTTTTTTTTTTAAAGTTATATAAAAAATATAGTATTCTGTATCAAAGAAAACATTGTCCAGTCACTTTTATCATGCATATTATATATAAGATCTTTTTTTTTTAAATCAGAATAATGTAACATATCTGCTTCATGTCTATCATGTTCCATTAGTTCAACCTCCTTTTTTTCTCGCTTCATTTTCTTTCTTGTTTTGACTATATGTATCATATGTTCCGCTAAAAATATAAGTGTCTATAAATTTATGTCATGTTGACAAGTTATATTGTATCATTGTATATATGTGTTGTGTAGCAAGAAACATCATGTTTACGTTACCAAATAAAATATTTGTTAATCTTGAATCTTGATATTCTATAATAATCATGTTTTATAAATTGCATAATTTATTAATAAACGAATTAACATTTAAGCAATTTGTATCTTCATCCTTTTATTTCTGTTGGATTTTATCAACAAGTTTCTATTTACAGACAGCCAGGTTATAAATCTAGGGTAAATCTAAGATAATAAAATAAAGTCATTATATATAAATAATAATTGACATTTTATTTATGTTTACACCGGCGATAGAAACACCTATCAATACAATACAATACTCTTTATTGGTAAGCCAGGTTATAAACATGGTAACAACAGGACGATTTATCTAAAATATTAACAATATATGAGTTAGATTATATATAAGTTAGCTAGTTATCAATATAAGGTAAATGAGCATAATGTTGCAGGACAGAAAAATAAATACATTTATCTTACGCCCTCATAAAGCAATCGCAACTACTCGGCCTTTTCCGTCAGTCTTCGGATAAGGACCTCGAACACAGTAGTATGAATACACAGAACGGAAGCGGTATTTCGGTGTAGCCTACGCTAAGAAACTAAACATGTAAACAAATATTAATTTAATGCCGGGAGTTGTTGACAAGTTTATTTTCAATACATGTTGTAAAAGTCCAACTATAATAAGTGAATTCATAGGTACAAAAGCAAATATATCTATTATTATGGTTGTAGAAACCGAAAGTACAAAAAACAACCTGTTGACATTTAGTCAAGTTTCAAGATTTTTATTTCAACTAGGCCCATATAGGCATCAGTTTTAAACAGTGAAATTTCACAAACAAATAAGCATTAACAAAAAATAATACAGATGTGTAAATAAAGCTTGAGACAAAATAATTTGCATGATAAATACAAAAATAAGACTAGAGATACTTATGAATGACTTTACAAATGAGTAACTAGAATGAGATATAATGCAACCGCACAATGAAAGTTCCTGACCAAAATGCAAATGAAGTGATGCAGCGACATGGTGTAACCACAACATGTGGCCAATGAAGCCCCACATTGCAACCACACCACGCCGGTACAATTAGTTCCACAAAAATTAAATAGGAAGTGTCACAATGAGATTACAAATGTCATGAGACCTTAAAGATGAAAAAATAATAAAAATTAAATACATAAAAATAGATAAAGTAAATAATGAAAATCAAGACAATACTTGGCAATAGATACTGACTAGAAGGTGGTAAACATTATTTCACAATAGACATTATGCTTTGTGTAAAAACAGATAGTTTGATTAATACAGTTCTATCAGTATTTTGAAATAATTGCTGTAAATTAAACATGTTACCTCTTCGTAAATTAATGGGCAAGTACTTTCTACGATAAATGTTCAAATAAGGACACTGAAAAATGTAATGAAACTCATCACCTAATAAAGAATTATTTGGACAGAGATGGAATATTTAAATCAGACCCCAAATTTTTTAAAGACCCTTTTCAATGGGGGTTTTGGTTACAATTAAACCTCCCTGATAAGGCAGATTCTGGAAAAAGTTCAAATGGGGTTCAAAAAATGGGGTTTTAAAAATTCGTAAGTGATACATTTAAAATTTTAACCCTGTACACATTTGAAATTTGGTTTTTGATTTAGTTTTTGACAATTTTTAAAATAAAAAGGTGTAAACAGATGGTTTCCATGGGGTTTTGTTTATAATACCAGGCGTAAGAAAATGTTATAAATGACGTCTTTAGCGCCTTTTTATGAATAAATTTCAATCGAACTATGGGCCCTTTCTGTAAACTTCGGAAAAGGATCGCTTTCAAAATAAATGGCTTTATCATGTTTAAAACTCGGAAAATCGGAGAAGAAGTTTTACCCCGTGGTTTTCGATGTATAAGAAAAGGATTATGTAAAACGAAGTAAAATTTTTACATTAATTTTTTTCGGTAAAATTTTGCTGAAAAAAGTCTACAAAAATTTGAATTTAAAAAATGCCACTGATTTTAATTTTAAACAAAACCACTAAATGTAAGTTGGGTTTTTTAATTTTGGTCTTACAGTATTAAAATAACTTTAAAATAATATATTGTTTGTTTTTTGTCCCTATGAATTCTTATTTAGGTTGACTTTTACTACATAATTGGAAATAAATTTCCCGAAAAAATTTTTTTACAAATTTTACCGAGGAAAAAAAACCCATGTTTTTGTTTCTACTATTTTGTTCGATTTTCCGGCGGGGGCCGATTTTATTTGGGCCTAACAAAAAAAAAAACATGAATTATTTTTTTGTTTTTTAAATTTTGTTTTTTTTCAAAAAACCCCCATTTTCGGAAAAAACCATCTTTATGCTTTCAAATTGGAGGAAAAAAAATTAAAAACATTAAAGAAATTTAATGGTTAGAAATTGGAAAATAAAATACAAGAAGATATATTTAAAAGAGCTCAAACACGAGGCTTTCGGGTTTTTACAGGGGCGGCCTCTGAATAAAAATCAGATTCCCGTTTGTTATTTTTTTGTTTTTTTGTATCATAGTCAAACATAAAAACACGTTCCCTGTTGTCACAATATGAAACCCAAAAAAGAGTAACCAATGAGCGAGCATCTGAATATGATATTTCTATTACTGTCCCTTTCTCTGCCGTCACAATAAGTAAACCCCAGCAAAAATGAACCGATCAATGGGCATGCTCGGGAGTGCGGGTAACTTATACTAGCATCCCAGTTAACGCACTGTGCATGTGTTGTTGTACGATTTAACTCAGACACATTTTCAACAGATAGGTTCAAAAACTATGATACGACAGAAACAAATAAAATAAAAAGAGGGGGCGGGAGTGCTTCTTCTTCTTCTTCTTCTTATTATTATCATTATTCTTGTTGTTGCTGTTGTTAAAGCGACATTAAGGATATTTTTGAAATCAATGTCAAGTTGAGCTATATCTACTATACTATTCAAGCGATCGGGAATAATGTCACTTCATTCGTTTATCAATATAAAAATAAATAAATAAATAAATAAATAAATAAATAAATAAATAAATAAATAAATAAATAAATAAATAAATAAATAAGTAAGTAAGTAAGTAAGTAATAAATAAATAAATAAATAAATGAATGAATGAATGAATGAATGAATGAATGAATGAACGAACAAACGAACGAATGAATGAATAGAAAAAAATAAATAGTTAAATAGATAAATAAATAAAAAATAAATAACTATATAAATAGATAAATTATTGAATCAATTAATTATAATGATATTTACAATAAGTGTCACTAAATCATATTAAAAGATCTCTACTCAGGCCTTTCATTTTAATTGATATCATTTATTTGAAGAAAAAAAATAGATTTAATCATGCTGTTGTTGTATTTACTTTGACATGTACTCTTTTGTTAAAAAGGTGGTTAAAAAATCATATTGTTGGCACTTACTTGATAATTTGATTTAGACAGGTAAGAGGGCATTCCGAGCTTATGAATAAAGTAAAAGGATTTAACAAATTAAAGTAATTAGATATATCCGGTATGTAATTTCACATGTCCTATTGTTTCAGTAACCCCGTGTTCTATAAAAATTCTAATTTCTAGATATTTGATCAATATGGGCAACTGTAGGCAAGTATAAATAAACTCAAATACAACAATTTTTGATCATTACATTAAAAAAGTTGCATGATACATGATATGACACATGGTAAGAACATCATACCTAAATTGTCTGTAAAAACATCAAGAAGAAAATAAATTCAACTCGAAAATTAACAGAACAAGGGTAAATATATATCATAATTGCTTTATGATTAAGATTAAACGTTAAACTGTATCCGGATTTTATGTCATTAATAATTCTTATATATATATATAAATATATATACATGTATATTTTACTCTTTTTTTTTTTGGAAAAAAATATTCTTAATTAATAATATTTCTTCACTTAACTGTGTATACTCCTGTGTCCTGTTTTGGAATTAAGTATATTTTTAACGGATTTAATAGAACAATTCTCCGAGTATCCTTTAAATGAAGTCAGAACTTCATTAGTATAATAAGCATCATTCGAAATATGGAGCTAGTTTTGACATTTAACTTCAAATAATTGAAAGCTGAGACCATACATAAATAGTGGATAATAAATTATGTGTTTATCTTATAGGATTCAAGAACTGTATTGTCAAACAGAAACATGAGCAGGAGTACAGAACAAAGGCAGTTATTGAAATGTGATATCTGCGAATACAAAACTGTAAACAGAAGCCATTTAATAAGGCATACAAAAATGCATACTGACGGTAAAAAGATTCAATGCGATATTTGTAATAAACTGTTCTTATATAACACTGATCTTAAAACGCATATGGCAATACACACAGGAGAGAAGCATTATCAATGCGGGAAATGTGACAAAACCTTTGCAAATAAAAGTAGTCTTTTGACTCATATGGTTGTGCACACAGGAGAGAAGAATTTTAAATGTAAACTATGTGACAAAGCATTTGGTCGCAAGACCAATCTAAAAACACATATGGTTGTGCACACAGGAGAGAAGAATTTTAAATGTCAAATATGTGACAAGACATTTGCTCGTAAGTGTAATCTAAAAGATCATGTGATATTACATACAGGAGTAAAACATTATAAATGTGAAATATGTGACAAAGCCTTTTATCATATTTACAAACTAAAATCTCATATGAGAGTGCACACAGGAGAGAATAATTATAAATGTGAAATATGTGACAAAGCATTTGGTACAGCATATGGTTGTACACACAGGAGAGAAGAAATTCAAATGTGAAATATGTGACAAAGCATTTGGTCACAAGACCCGTCTTAAAACACATATGGCAGTGTACCCTGTGGAGAAGAATTAAATTTGTAAATTATTTGATAAAGGACATTCTCAAATGGATTTCTTAAAACTGATATGATAGCGTTCACAGACGAGAAGAATTGTTAATACGAAATTACGACAAAACATTGTAACACCGCACTTTGGGACCAAACGCACTTTTGGGGGTCAAAATCGCGAAATCGACACCAAAGTGCGTTAATATGCTACATATCAACGTATTTTGGGTTCCAGAGTTGTGAAGGTATCAATTTAGTTATCCTAATATACCGAGTTCTGGCTCTTGTTCGAGTTCCGACATTGAAATATTTATACATCATTGTGCAATTTTACTAAAAGCAATGTACATTCTGATATGTTTATTTCTTAGCGGTAAATGGTTTTGTTTTCAATTTTACCACTTTAAGTATCTAAATATAAATGACAACATAATAAACTTCTTAAGTACATGTATTATTTTACCATAAAATGTCGCGGGCAACATATAGAAATTGTTGGAAAAAGCCAAGAACATTTTGACTTGAGTGGCCGGTAGCGTCCATGTTTTGATAACACTTTATCCCTCGTTTGCCTATAAAAATCGAAGAACAGAAAGTTAATCGCAACATTTTTTTTGGAAGTGTTGTGAAATTATACAAAAAGCTGTGGAAAAAAATCAAAGGCTTTGACCTTTTGTTCCATAAGGTATCGCGACGAGATAACAAAAAATCAGACAGGACTCTTTAACATAAGGTACCAATCATGTTATTTTATGATAGTAACTTAACATAAGTAAATTTAAAGTTTTCTTTAATATGCTTTAATATGTCCACAACGACTTATTTTTATGTGTTGCCGTTTGGATGCCTTTCTGAGACAGAAAATAAACTGATAAGTACAATTCATTCTTTTTTTCGTGTTTTCCTTAAATTACTATACACGTGTTTGAAAAGTATTCATGCCATAATTGTACGTGCATTTATGTAAGTCTGCACTTATGATGGAAATATGTGTAACATGCAAATTCTACAATTATTGGCACATAAGTTAATGTGTAAGACTTAAATAACATGTTATTTAATGTATTATTACCCAAAATGCGCATCATACTTAATAAGTTACTTATTCATACTGAGAGGCCACCATACTTTGAAAGAAATACTATCACTAAAAAGATCACTATTGCCATAAACTACAAGATATTATTTTAAAATAAGTATAATTTTATGACCCTAAAGTGTGACGTCTTCCTGATGTTTAAGAATGCATATGTACATTTGTAACGCACTTTGGGGTTAAACTATAACACAATAGTGGGTAATGCACCTTGGGGTTGGACCCCAAATTGCGGTGTTACAAAGTTCCTCATATTGGTAATCATAAAACTTATATCGCAGTGCTCCAATAAGAGAAGATAAATAAATACAAAATTTGTGACAAGCATTTTTTAAAAGTAATAAACTAAACTAAAAGTTTTTGTTATTACACACGTATCAAGCACGTGGAAACCATTTCCTAATGGAATTTCTCTTAATTAAACATATACACAAAGAAGAGAAGTAAATTCCATGTCATTTGTTTAAACCATTTTCTTTAAGACGTAATCTTAAAGAACACGAGAGAGAAGAAAAACAGATGCGGAATATTTTCACAAAGTGTCATTGATTTTTGATATCGATCATGCTTATATCATGTACCGTAATTGATGTGTTTTGTAAATAACGATTGTTTTATAACCGTAAACTGTTGTATAAATGAGCCGCGCCACGACAAAACCAACATAGTGCGTTTGCGACCAGCATGGATCCAGAAAAGCCTGCGCATCCACGCAGTCTGATCAGGATCCATGATGTTTGCTTACCAACCCTATCACAAGTAAAGAAACTGATGGCGAACAGCATGGATCCTGATCAGACTGCGCGGATGCGCAGACTGGTCCGGATCCATGCTGGTTGCAAACGCACTATGTTGGTTTTGCCATGACGCGGCTCAGATGCAGTTCAAGATACATTTAAGACAGGCGTGCATTAATTGTTAACACGCTGGCGACATTTACTTTATCATAGAAAAATACATAAGGTATAATTAGCGCATAAGCTGGAAACGTTGTTTTGCTTAATTGTATTGAATGAATTCACCGCATTTGTAAATTGTGTATTTTAAATTGTGTTATTTTAATTTATTTAATCGGAGTATCATTTTTTTGCTTTGGTTGGAGTTTTTGTTTGAACTCTGTGTGTATTGTATTATTCCTTGATATTCCATAATTGTCATGTTTTATAAATTGTAAAAATTGCTAATAAACGAATTAACATTAAAGCAAATTGTTTCTTCATCCTTTTATTTCTGTTGGATTTTATCAACAAGTTTCTATTTACAGAAAATCGGTCATATCTAAAGATAATAGAATAATGCCATTAAGAACGGATACTGAGATAGGAAACCAGAAAATAATTGTTTTCCTACGTGTTTTGATTTATAATAGTGCAGGTAACTTGCTGGTACTGATTCCTGACGTGCTTTAATATAATAGGACAGGGAAGCAAAAGAACCTCCGATGAAGAGCAGGCAAATTTATTACCTTTGTAAGTACTTACATCAAAAGTTTTACAAACCATCACTTTCGTTACCGTAAATATAGCTTTGCGATCATGCCCTTAGGGACTGCTCTTTTGGCTTTCTATTCAGATATTCATGTTAACCTTGATACAGTGGTCATTTGTCTATAGCGGTCATCTAATTCAGTCTACTTGGTGACCATAGGCTTGTTAGAATGTATTGTATTCTTCAATATTTGAATTATTAACATACACCATATTTCAGGTAAATATTTCCAATTCAAATTGTATTTATTTTTCCAAGGTAAGTCTAGTACTTTTCCTCTATGTTTGCAAATATTGTGACATATATTTTGCTCAAAATATGACAGTTTGGTAACATTTTTGCAAGTATAACTAGAATTAATATGATATTAAATCCAACCTATGATGCTGAAAACCCTTTATGATTTATAACAAGCACAAATTTTTCAGTATAAAAACTAGATATTTCTTGAAATTCGTAAATAATAAGTAAATGCGTGAATCAGATACCAATGAATTGGTGGTGTTCAACCTATCATCGAAGTGTTCCGAGTGTTTCCGCCATTTTTGTTTCTCTCTAATCAGAATAATTATTTTTAAGTTATTTAAGCGTGAAAATTTATCAAAATGTATATTAAAAAGTAACTTTGGTTAATCATCGTTACTTCAGTTCTTATAAATAATCATTATATAATTTGTTTACTGATTTTTGCGACGGACGCGCCCTCAGGCGCGTTCAGAGCTAAGTCATCTACACATGGGATTTCGTTGGCTACAATCGCGCAATGTGTCCTAAACCAATTAACAGCCCAAGAAATAGTACATGAATTTGATCCTTCAAAACTCCCATACTTTGACTGGATATCTTAATGTCTTCCATATTTAGCCTTTTCAATTTCAAATTAAGTTATCCAAGTTAAAATATGAACGTATATTATTGATAAAAACGTTGTAGTCCCGTAGTATTATTGCGCAATATGCAAATTACTGCTGAAACGATTTACCGCTGTCGAAAAAGTAGGACAGCAAATTATACTACAATAAAGGTGTAACCTCTGAGTTCCAAGACATTATTAGAAGGAAATAAATTTTTCTACATTATACAAAACATTATTATTAACAAATCAAAAGTTTTTTCGTGACTCTAGGGTAACTCGCGCATTAATAAAAGAAGAACTATTTTCGTGACTCATACCGCGGGTTTAGCTGAATATTCAGCAGTTATTAATATATTAGATACATTACAATGGTTAGTATAAATATCTATTTTTGAAAATGCATGTAAGATTAGAGAGTTTTACAACACTTTACCGCCATGTAGTCTTTCATGGTAAGGAAGTTATAATATCAGTTCTACTTCCGATTCTTGTGGTTTGTTTACATATTTTTCTAGGTCATGATATGAGTTAGCCTTCGCTATTCTAAAAATAGATTCTGCTTCACCTGTTCTGATTTTTGGACATGCGATAAGGAAGTACACATTATACATTGTAATTAATAAACCAGCGGATTACATGCTTTTAGAAATTCTATACAATTGTAAGAAGCAAACAAGTTGAAAATGGAATTTAGTGTGAAATTGAAAAGGACAACTAAACACTGTAGTGCTTAAGTGACATTTAAATTAAAATAAAAACGATGTGCTCTGGTCTACATCTTTACCTTGTAAATAAAAAAAATCTAAGAAATACACTATTAATTGCTGATGATTTTAACCAAATTTTTTTTAATGAGACATATCCAAGAGAAATGAAAATACAAATGACTTATATTTTATTGTCTATATGCCCACTATGATATAACACGAATCAATTCTAAATAGAATTCTCAAATGTATAATGTATTATGTTTGAACTTTATTTGCCTGGATTTATTCTAAAAAATATTTCGTTGACAGTTTTTTTTTCTATTTACATATCATTTCTTAGAATAAATCGATAAGGATACTGATTTACAAGTTTGACCAGAGTTTTTAAGCATAAATTTCATTCTGTATTTAAGTGCTTGAAAGTAGAAAATCTGAATTATATCAGTTTGGGACACAAAATATATTGCTCTACAAATCTCGAACTTGTATGAAACAAATTTTCTCTGTTATATATTTTGTGTTTTGTTTTTGTTTTTGTTTTTTTGTTTTCTAAAAGAACCATTAATGTCTCTCCGGTTGCATGTCCGTCGCATTCAGTGCTGCAGCACTTTGATTCTACATGATACTTCTGCCGGAAGTGTAATATAGTATAGAACATTCGTTTTTTATTTTTCTTTAATGTCGAGCTTGGATGTGAAGATTCAGCTCAGCATTAAGCTTGATATTCGTTTTAATCATCTCTTTTGAATGTCGAGCTCGGATGTGAAGGTGGCTGGACATTCAGCACAACATTCAACTGGACATTCGTTTATGTCTCCTTTTTGAATGTCGAGCTGGGATGAGAATTTGCCACACATTCAGCAAACATTCAGCTCGACATTTCTTTTTTGTCTCTTTCTTTGAATGTGGAGCTGGGATGTGAATCTGGCTAAACATTTAACACAACATTCAGCTCCACATTCGTTGTGTTGCTCTTATACTGACTGAAGAGATAAATGAATCAAGAAATCATATCATGAAACGTATTCTGATCAAGACATACTGACTGAAGAGATAAATGAATCAAGAAATCATATCATGAAACGTATTCAGATCAAGACATACTGACTGAAGAGATAAATGAATCAAGAAATCATATCATGAAACGTATTCAGATCAAGACATACTGACTGAAGAGATAAATGAATCAAGAAATCATATCATGAAACGTATTCAGATCAAGACATACTGACTAAAGAGATAAATGAATCAAGAAATCATATCATGAAACGTATTCAGATCAAGACATACTGACTAAAGAGATAAATGAATCAAGAAATCATATCATGAAACGTATTCAGATCAAGACATACAGTAAAATCAAAGCAAACAACAAGAGCAAAAAGTAATAATAACAAACACATCGTTATTATGTCCATGTTTCTACAACTTATCATGTACATTATTTAAAAATCTTTGTTCAATGTGTTTGTATATCCATATGAGCCGCGCCATGACAAAACCAACGTAATGCGTTTGCGACCAGCATGGATCCAGACCAGCCTGCATCCGCGCAGTCTGATCAAGATCCATGCTGTTCGCTGTCAGTTTCTCCACTTGTAATAGAGATGGTAAGCGAACAGCATGGATCCTGATCAGACTGCGCGGAAGCGCAGGCTGGTCTGGATCCATGCTGGTCGCAAACCCACTATGTTGGTTTTGTCGTGACGCGGCTCATATAAATATGTTTATGTTAGTATCATCTTTAAATAGAGCTGCGTTTCCTGAGAGGCTGTGTATGATAACATTGTCGTCTTAACTATGTAACAGGAAAAAAACGGGGACCTTTAAGAGTGTCAAAAAGGGAAATTGAAATTGTTGCCTATATACTCAGTTTGATTGAGCCAATTCATAAACTCGAGGATATACGCCAACGTTTATGAATTATGTATGTGTGCGTTTATGCGTGTGTATACTGGGAGTGTGTCCGTGTGTGCATATGTATATATGTATTCTGTGTTTAATGATTGTTCATCCGCCCGTTAATTAAGCCACAAAAAGCAGCTTTCGCTGTCGAGTACGGACACCGGATATGTCACCAATCATGCCCTAAACGATTCATTTTGAAACACTAAGTGGTGATAATTTACCTCTATGCAAAGTCAAAGGAATATTCGCCCAAGATATGAATTTTGAGCCAATAGTAGGTCGGTCAATGTGAACATTAATGTACAGTTACCTGACACAATTTGAAAAAGGTAAACCTGAAAAGGAATGTTGGTTACAAGCAAAGACCCATTTTTCATTTTGTTATTCTCTAGTGCTGGTTAATAAATATGAGGTACTAGTATATTTAATGCTAGAAAAGATTGCAATGGACTGCTTTGTGTTTTGATGTTGCCGGTCACTCATGGGCAATAGTTTCGGTAATGCTGGTTCATATTTTCCTTGGAAAGAAAGAGAATAAGTAATAGTCTTAGGTCGTAAATAACCTGTCTATTATAAAGTGACCGTACAATATTAAATAATCTAACACTAATTCCCATTTTAATAAGTTAAACCCAAAGGCCGTTGCTGTATATTGAATCAAAACACTTTTGAAGATCAATAAAACAACAGAAGAGATTATCGCATGAAAAAGAAAAATACAATCAGCAGTAATAATAGTAATAATAATAATAATAATACATTTTGTAATAATAATAATAATTATAACAACAACAACAACAACATTATTATTATTATTATTATTATTATTATTATTATTATTATTATTATTATTATCATTATTATTATTATTATTATTATTATTATTATTATTATTATTATTATTGTTGTTGTTGTTATTAAAGCGACATTATGAATATTTTTGAAATCATTTTCAAGTTGAGCTATATCTACTATACTATTCAAACGATCGAGTATAATGTCACTTCATTCGTTTATAAATAAATAAATAAATAAATAAATAAATAAATAAATAAATAAATAAATAAATAAATAAATAAATAAATAAATAAATAAATAAGTAAGAAATAAATAAATAAATTGTAATGATAAATACAATAAGTGTCACAATATTATAAACTTATTAATAGATCCCTACTCTAGCCTTTCATCTAAATTGATAGCATTAATTTGAAGGAGAAACAATAGATTTAGTCATTAACATTGACATGTATTCTTTTGTAAACAAAAATGTGGTGACGAAATTCTTATTGTTGGCACTTACTTGATAATTTGATTGAGACAGGTAAGAAAGAACATGTCGAACTTTTATGAATAGAATACCTCCAAGTGTCAAGATTTAACAAATTAATGTAATTAGATATATCCGGTAAGCAATTTTACATTTTCCTTTTGCTTCATTAACCCCGTGTTCTATAAAAACGTCAATTTCTAAATATTTGATCATTACTTTAAAAAAGTTGCAAGATACATGATATGATACATGATAAGAGCGTTACACCTAAATTCGGAACTAAACAGAACAAGGGTAAATATATATCATGATTGCTTTATGGTTAAGAATTAACGTTAAATTGACAACTGTATCCGGATTTTTATATCATTGATAATTCTTTTCTATACATTTATATATATATTAGAGAAAAAGATCTTACTTAATAATATATCTTCACTTAACTGTGTATACACCTGTGTACATTTTTGGAATGAAGTATAGTTTTTTACGTAATTTAACGGATTTAATAGTACAATTCTCCGAGTATCCTTTAAATGAAGTTGGAACATTGGAACTTCATTAGTAAAATAAGCATCATTCGAAATATGGAGTTAGTTTTGACATTTAAGTTCCAATAATTGATTGAAAGCTGAGACAATACTTAAAATTAGAGTAACAATGCTAGACATTCAGAGTGGATTAAAATTTATTTGTTTATCTTAAAGGATTCAAGAACAGTCGTGTAACTTCATTAGTAAAATAAGCATCATTCAAAATATGGAGTAGATTTGACATTTAACTCCCAATAATTGAAAGCTTAGACCATATGTAAAGTTACATAAATAGTGGATTGAAATTTATTTGTCTTTCTTACAGGATTCAAGGACTGTACTGTCCAACAGAAACATGAGCAGGAGTACAGAACAAAAGCAGTTATTAAAATGCGATATATGCGAATACAAAACTGTAAACAAAAGCCTTTTAATAAGGCACACAAAAATGCATACTGACGGTAAAAAGATTCAATGCGATATTTGTAATAAACTGTTCTTATATAACAGTGATCTTAAAACGCATATGGCAATACACACAGGAGAGAAGCATTATAAATGTGAAACATGTGACAAAACCTTTGCTAATAAAAGTAACCTTTTGACTCATATGGTTGTGCACACAGGAGAGAAGAATTTTAAATGTGAAATATGTGACAAAGCATTTGGTCGCAATACCAATCTAAAAACACATATGGTTGTGCACACAGGAGAGAAGAATTTTAAATGCAAAATATGTGACAAAGCATTTGGTCACAATACCAATCTGAAAACACATATGGCAGTGCACACAGGAGAAAAGAATTATAAATGTGAAATATGTGACAAAGCATTTAATCAAAATAGCACTCTAAAATCTCATATGAGAGTGCACACAGGAGAGAAGAATTATAAATGCAAAATATGTGACAAAGCATTTGGTCACAATACCAATCTGAAAACACATATGGCAGTGCACACAGGAGAAAAGAATTATAAATGTGAAATATGTGACAAAGCATTTAATCAAAATAGCACTCTAACATCTCATATGAGAGTGCACACAGGAGAGAAGAATTATAAATGTGAAATATGTGACAAAGCATTTGGTCGTAAAGACCATCTGAAAAAACATATTACAGTGCACACTGGAGAGAAAAATTATAATTGTGAAATATGTGACAAAGCATTTGCTCAATTTACCAACTTAAAAATACATATGACAGTGCACACAGGAGAGAACAGTTATAACTGTGAAATATGTGACAAAGCCTTTCCTTATATTAGCACTCTAAAAGATCATATGATAATGCACACAGGAGAGAAGAATTTCAAATGTGAAATATGTGACAAAGCATTTGGTCGTAATTTCCAACTGAAAGCACATATGGTAGTGCACACAGGAGAGAAAAATTATAAATGTGAAATATGTGACAAAGCATTTGGTCGTAATTTCCAACTGAAAGCACATATGGTAGTGCACACAGGAGAGAAGAATTATAAATGTAAAATATGCGACAAAGCCTTTTATCAAAATTATAATCTAAAAACTCATATGATAGTACACACAGGAGAGAAGAACTATAAATGTGAAATATGTGACAAAGAATTTGCTTCAAAATCTTATCTTCAAATTCATTTAGAAGTACATTCAGGAGAGAAGAATTACAAATGCGAAATATGTGACAAAGCATTCGCTCATAGAAAATATCTAAGACTGCATATGGTTGTGCACACAGGAGAGAAAAATTATAAATGTGAAATATGTGACAAGACATTTGCTCATAAGAATAATCTTAAAGATCACGTGAAAGTACATACAGGAGTAAAAAATTATAAATGTGAAATATGTGACAAAGCCTTTAATCAAAATAGCGCTCTTAAATCTCATATGAGAGTGCACACAGGAGAGAAGAATTATAAATGTGAAATATGTGACAAAGCCTTTTCTCAAAATAGCACTCTAAAATGCCATATGAGAGTGCACACAGGAGAGAAGAATTATAAATGTGGAATATGTGACAAAGCCTTTTATCAAAATAGCGCTCTAAAATCTCATATGAGAGTGCACACAGGAGAGAAGAATTATAAGTGTGAAATATGTGACAAAGCATTTGGTCGCAATGACACTCTGAAAATACATATGACAGTGCACACAGGAGTGAAAAATTATAAATGTGACGTATGTGACAAAGCATTTGCTTGTAAAAGTAATCTTGTAGATCATATGGTTGTACACACAGGAGAGAAGAAATTCAAATGTGAAATATGTGACAAAGCATTTCGTCATAAGAACCGTCTAAAAACACATATGACAGTGCACACTGGAGAGAAGAATTTTTAATAAAGGACTTTCTGAAATGGATTTCTTAAAACCGATATGATCGCGCTCACAGACTAGAAGAATTATTTATACATAGTTTGTGACAAAGCATTGTAACACCGCACTTTGGGATAGAGTCAATATCGCGAAATCGTTAAGATGCTACATATCAACGTACTTTGGGTTCCAGAGTTCTGAAGGTGTCAATTTAGTTCTGCTTATATTCCGAGTACTGACTCTTGTTCGAGTTCCAACATTGAAATATTTGAGGTGGAGTTTAAGATGACGGTCGATACTTATATACATCACTGTGCAAACTTACAAAGAGCAATTGACATTCTGATATGTATGATTCTTAGTGGTTATTGTTGTTTGATTTTTCAATTTTACCGCCTGAAGTAAGACCTATACTTTGTCGAAGTGACATAAACCCCAAAAACAAACCACCTGAAGTATCTTAAAAGAAATGACCATATGATAAACTACTTAAGTACATGTGATGCCCGGTTGCGGCCATTTATCGTTTTATCAAAAAATTTCGCGGGCAACTTAAAGTAGTTGTTGGAGGAAACAGCCAAGAACATTTTACTTGAGTGGCCGGTAGCGTCCAACAAAAAGTTGTGGGAAAAATCAAAGGTCGTGACTTTTGTTCCATAAGGTATCGCGACGAGATAACAAAAAAATCAGACAGGACTCTTTAACATAAGGTACCAATCATGTTATTTTATGAAAGTAACTTAACATAAGTAAATTTAAAGTTTTCTTCAATATGCTTTAATATGTCCACAACGACTTATTTTTTATGTGTTGCCGTTTGGATGCCTTTCTGAGACAGAAAATAAACTGATATAAGTACAATTCATTTTTTTTCGTGTTTTCCTTAAATTACAATAAACGTGTTTGAAAAGTATTCATGCCATAATTGTACGTGCATTTATGTAAGTCTGCACTTATGATGGAAATATGTGTAACATGCAAATTCTACAATAATTATTATTGGCACATAAGTTAATGGGTAAGACTTAAATAATATGTTATCTAATGTATTATTACCCAAAATGCGCTTCATACATATTCATACTGTGAGGCCACCATACTTTGAAAGAAATACTTGAATATAAAACATGTAAATTGCAAATTATAACAAATTTAGATAATCTATCGTGTACTAAATACATTTCGCTTACTGTGTTCCTTATTTTAAGATCACTATTGCCATTAACTACAAGATATTATTTGAAGATCATTTAAGTCAAAGGATTTATTGAACTTCAAAATTTTATAGGCTAAATATGTAGTCACTGAAAAATTTTAAACAAATAAGAAAATATAATTCAACACCCTGATTAAAATTTTTATATTTTTTCCCCCCCAGAAAACTCAAGCACATTTTTTCATACAATTTGACCCATTTAATTATTGTTAATAAAGTGAAAGAAACTTGTAAGTAAAGGATAAGGTAAGGATTCTTGTAATGAAAAAGTTGGAATAATTGTGAAAATTATTCTGTAAAAAATCCCTTCGCAAATTATTTTGCACCTATAAATTTTATTGAATGACAAATTAATTCATTAAGTTAAAGCAGTTCATGTACACTGACATATTTACACAGAGAATTATTAAAAGTTAGAAATAATGAGATTATGATACTGAATCATAATGAAATCTTTGGATAATGCTGCTAACATTCCACATTAATTTACTTAAAATTTCATCATATCGATAGAACTTAATTGCAGCAATTTAAAATCTTATAATTTTTAATGAAAATTTTTAATTGTGTATAATTTATGTATTTAGTAATGAGAAATTCAAGCTTGCATATGTTTCAATCTGAAAACTTATTTACTTCACACTGTATCATAACTTTTACAAATATAAATTTTATTATTTAACTAATTTAAAAGAGTTTTGTAAATAATTTCATGTATAGAAAGGTACCGTTGGTATGACATTTTCTTTTTAACGTTAATGCATTATCTGGAAACAAAGATTCTTTTGTTTAATTAGCAATGTTTTTATTTTATTCCAAACATTTCAATGTTCATTCAAATGTAAGATAAATGGAAGAAAACTAAGTCAATGCAACTTTTCATTGTAAAACGCAAATAGTAAGATACAATTCATTTTTGGGTTATCTGACAAGAAATATACAAAAGAAAGTCCTATAATTTCTACTGTTTTATAAGAAATGTGTTTGCATATTTGATTTAAGTATGATTTGGTGTACCTATCCTTGTTTTATTTCTCTCTGTTTCTAACATGTTTGAAAATTTCATTTTTGTGAAAAATACTGAAAATTTGAAAGCGAATATTTTTATATCTAAGATGAATTTTCTGGATTTTTTTTGTAACATTAATCAGAACGCATAATATTTTAATAAAATAAAGAGAAATAATACAATTTTTATTATAAACTGTAAGATATTCAGACTTTCAGTATATCTTTGTTACATCCGTCCCCTACACACACAGTCCGCAAGAGATGTAATATTTTGAAAAAGTTATCCAAAAAGTTATCCTTTCTTTCCAAAAATATTGTCATAGACACCCTAAGGTACTTAAAAAGAGAAAATATTGTCTTGTATGTTTAACTTTATTTTTTGACTTAGATGCTTACACAATTGGCCCATTTACTGTGCAGCAGGCAATATGTACTAATCATTTATTGTCGTAGTTATCTCCCATTTACTCGTAAATCATAAGAAAAAAGTATGTTATCGGTTATTAAAGTCTCTCTTTAAATGCGTAATACAGATAACTTGCCAGATTATTAATTGTTTTGATATTTGTGCTTGTCATTAGTGTTTCGAATTTCTGCATTGAAGGCCATCTACAAAAATATGGTTTAAAAAAACTTTCTACGTAGATTGTATTATTTCGGGCATATTAATAAGAAATGATATTCTGTCTCTACTAAATTTAATGAACAATTTCGACATTTTCTGTTTTCTCTTGGAATATTATCGTGCCTTCCTTTTTCTATTTCGAGATTATGAGTCTAAATTTGGTTAAAATAATAATATGCTACATATCAACGCATTTTGGGTTCCAGACTTGTAAAGGTATCAATTTAGTTCTGCTTATATACCGAGTACTGACTCTTGTTCGAGTTCCGACATTGAAATATTTATACATCATTGTACAATCATACTAAGAGCAATTTACATTCTGATATGTTTGTTTCTTAGTGGTAAATGGTTTTTCTTTTTCAATTTTACCACTTTAAGTATCTAAAAAGAAATGACAATATAATAAACTTCTTAAGTACATGTATCGTTTTACATAAAATGTCGCGGGCAACATATAGAAATTGTTGGAAAAAGCCAAGAACATTTTGACTTGAGTGGCCGGTAGCGTCCATGGTTTGATAACACTTTATCCCTCGTTTGCCTATAAAAATCGAAGAGTAGAAAGTTAATTGCAACGTTATTTTTGGAAGTGTTGTGAAATTATACAAAAAGCTGTGGGGAAAATCAAAGAAAGGCTTTGACCTTTTGTTCTATAAGGTATCACGACGAAATAACAAAAAATCAGACAGGACTCTTTAACATAAGGTACCAATCATGTTATTTTATGATAGCATTAACATAAGTAAATTTAAAGTTTTCTTTAATATGCTTTAATATCTCTACAACGACTTGCTTTTAATGTATGGCCGTTTGGATGCCTTCCTGAGACAAAAATAAACTGATATGAGTACCATTTATTTTTTCGTGTTTTCCTTACATTACTATAAACGTGTTTGAAAAGTATTCATGCCATAATTGTACGTGCATTTATGTAAATCCGCACTTATGATAGAAATATGTGTCACATGCAAATTCTACAATTATTGGCACATAAGTTAATGGGTAATATTTAAATAACATGTTATCTAATGTATTATTACCCAAAATGCGCATCATACTTAATAAGTTACTTATTCATACTGAGAGGCCACCATACTTTGAAAGAAATACTATCACTAAAAAGATCACTATTGCCATTAACTACAAGATATTATTTTAAAATAAGTATAATTTTATGACCCCAAAGTGTGACGTACCTGATGTTTAAGAATGCATATGTACATTTGTAACGCACTTTGGGGTTAAACTATAACACAATAGTGGGTAATGCACCTTGGGATTGGACCCCAAATTGCGGTGTTACAAAGTTCCTCATATTGGTAATCATAAAACTTATATCGCAGTGCTCCAAAGAGAGAAAATAAATAAATACAACATTTGTGACAAACATTCTTTTAAAGTAATGATTTAAACTAAAAGTTTTTGTTATTACACACGTATCAAGCACGTGGAAACCATTTCCTAATGGAATTTCTCTTAAACATATATATACAAAGAAGAGAAGTAAATTCCATGTCATTTGTTTAAACCATTTTCTTTAAGACGAAAAACAGATGCGGAATATTTTCACAAAGTGTAATTGATTTTTTATATCGATCATGCTTATATCATGTACCGTAATTGATGTATTGTGTAAATAACGATTGTATTATTACAGAATACTGATGTTTTAATGAGCCGCGCCTCGACAAAACCAACATAGTGCGTTTGCGACCAACATGGATCCAGAAAAGCCTGCGCATCCACACAGTCTATTCAGGATCCATGATGTTTGATTACCAACCCTATCACAAGTAAAGAAACTGATGGCGAACAGCGTGGATCCTGATCAGACTGCGCAGATGCGCAGACTGGTCTGGATCCATGCTGGTCGCAAACGCACTATGTTGGTTTTGCCATGACGCGGCTCAGATGCAGTTCAAGATACATTTAAGACAGGCGTGCATTAATTGTTAACACGCTGGCGACATTTACTTTATCATACAAAATACATAAGGTATAATTAGCGCATAAGCTGGAAACGTTGTTTTGCTTAATTGTATTGAATGACTTCACTGCATTTGTACATTGTTAATTGTGTATTTTAAATTGTGTTATTTTAATTTATTTAATCGGAGTATCATTTTTTTGCTTTCATTGGAGTTTTTGTTTGAACTCTGTGTGTATTGTATTGTTCCTTGATATTCCATATTGTCATGTTTTATAAATTGTAAAATTTGCTAATAAACGAATTAACATTAAAGCACATTGTATCTTCATCCTTTTATTTCTGTTGGATTTTATCAACAAGTTTCTATTTACAGAAAATCGGTCATATCTAAAGATAATAGAATAATGCCATTAAGAACGGATACTGAGATAGGAAACCAGAAAATAATTGTTTTCCTACGTGGCTTGATTTATAATAGAACAGGTAACTTGCTGGTACTGATTCCTGACGTGCTTTAATATAATAGGACAGGGAAGCAAAAGAACCTCCGATGAAGAGCAGGCAAATTTATTACCTTTTTTAGTACTTACATCAAAAGTTTTACAAACCATCACTTTCGTTACCGTAAATATAGCTTTGCGATCATGCCCTAATGGACTGCTCTTTGGGCTTTCTATTCAGATATTCATGTTAACCTTGATACAGTGGTCAATTGTCTAAAGCGGTCATCTAATTCAGTCTACTTGGTGACCATAGGCTTGTTAGAATGTATTGTATTCTTCAACATTTGAATTATTAACATACACCATATTTCAGGTAAATGTTTCCAATTCAAATTGTATTTATTTTTCCAAGGTAAGTCTAGTACTTTTCCTCTATGTTTGCAAATATTGTGACACATATATTTTGCTCAAAGTATGAGAGTTTGGTAACATTTCTGCAACTTAACCAATGAATTGGTGGTGTTCAACCTATCATCGAAGTGTTCCGAGTGTTTCCGCCATTTTTGTTTCTCTCTAATCAGAATAATTATTTTTAAGTTATTTAAGCGTGAAAATTTATCAAAATGTATATTAAAAAGTAACTTTGGTTAATCATCGTTACTTCAGTTCTTATAAATAATCATTATATAATTTGTTTACTGATTTTTCTACATGATACTTCTGCCGGAAGTGTAATATAGTATAGAACATTCGTTTTGTATTTTTCTTTAATGTCGAGCTTGGATGTGAAGATTCAGCTCAGCATTAAGCTTAATATTCGTTTTAATTATCTCTTTTGAATGTCGAGCTCGGATGTGAAGGTGGCTGGACATTCAGCACAACATTCAGCTCGACATTTCTTTTTAGCCGTTTTCTTTGAATGTGGAGCTGGAATGTGAATCTGGCTAAACATTTAACACAACATTCAGCTCCACATTCGTTGTGTTGCTTTTATACTGACTAAATGAATCAAGAAATCATATCACTGAAGAGATAAATGAATCAAGAAATCATATCATGAAACGTATTCAGATCAAGACATACAGTAAAATCAAAGCAAACAACAAGAGCAAAAAGTAATAATAACAAACACATCGTTATTATGTTCATGTTTCTACAACTTATCATGTACATTATTTTAAAATCTTTGTTCAATGTGTTTGTATATCCATATGAGCCGCGCCATGACAAAACCAACGTAATGCGTTTGCGACCAGCATAGATCCAGACCAGCCTTCATCCGCGCAGTCTGATCAAGATCCATGCTGTTCGCTGTCAGTTTCTCCACTTGTAAATTGTAATAGAGATGGTAAGCGAACAGCATGGATCCTGATCAGACTGCGCGGAAGCGCAGGCTGGTCTGGATCCATGCTGGTCGCAAACCCACTATGTTGGTTTTGTCGTGACGCGGCTCATATAAATATGTTTATGTCAGTATCATCTTCAAATAGAGCTGCGTTTCCTGAGAGGCTGTATATGATAACATTGTCGTCTTAACTATGAAACAGAAAAAAAACGGGGAACTTTAAGAGTGTCAAAAAGGGGAAATTGAAATTGTTGCCTAACTAATCAGTTTGATTGAGCCAATTCATAAACCCGAGGATATACGCCAACGTTCATGAATTATGTATGTGTGCGTTTATGCGTGTGTGTATACTGGTTTTTTCGCAAGTATTTTTAAAATTAAAGGCAGATTTTATAGTTTCGCCTTTCTAAAAATAATGTTTTAATTATTGGTCAACTAGATTAAGCAATGGACAATGAGAGAACCCCTTAAAAGATCCCCTTTTTCAGTGGCGTATTATTTTGCCTGATTAAACTATATGTGTTTAAAAAAATTAAATAAAACTGGAAAAGTGATAAAACTTTCTTATATTTTTTATAATATAGGTTAGTTATATTTTATTTTTGTACATTTTGTAAATGTTTTGATGTTTTAAATAATTAAATTTAGTTAAAAACATAGCTGTTCTTATTTTTATGAAAAAATAGCTTTTTTCTTGAAAATATATTTATTGTTGTATATTAAAAATAAGTTTAAATGAAATTTGTTTAAAGAATTTTCATTTTAAAATTTTTTTATTTTGGTATTTTCTGATTTCAAAATTAGGCATAATTTTTTATAAAGGGATAAACCCCCAAAATTATTCCCCTTTTTCTTTGGTTAAATTCAAGTACATTTATGTTTCAATTAGAAGCTCAAAGGGGGAAAACCCTTTTAAAAAAGAAAAGCCAAATTTCTTTTTAAAATTTTTACCCCAAAAAAAAGAATCAAATTGTTTTTTTAAAAATTAACAACCGTTGGGAAATTTAATTTTTTTTTAAAAAAATGAACAATTAAAATTTAAAATATTTATTAATAAAGGTTTAATATTTCCTAAGATTTTTTAAAATTAAGGGCCCGATCTTTATTTTTTCCCCTTTTAAAAAAATTTAAATGTTTAATTTATTTGGAAAAAAACTAAACAAAAACATTTTTAAAA